>NW_024113297.1:0-9051 GCF_003073215.2 Triticum urartu | reverse complement strand
AATCAGAAAAATGCGTCTTCATAGGATACCCTAAAAAAACTATTGGGTATACCTTCTACCTCAGATCCGAAGGCAAGATCTTTGTTGCCAAGAATGGATCCTTTCTAGAGAAAGAGTTTCTCTCGAAAGAAGTAAGTGGGAGGAAAGTAGAACTTGATGAAGTATTACCTCTTGAACCGGAAAGTGACGCAACTCAGGAAAATGTTCCTGAGGTGCCTGCACCGACTAGAGAGGAAGTTAATGATGATGATCATGAAACTTCAGATCAAGTTGCTACTGAACTTCGTAGGTCCACAAGGACATGTTCCGCACCAGAGTGGTACGGCAACCCTGTCTTGGAAATCATGTTGTTAGACAATGGTGAACCTTCGAACTATGAAGAAGCGATGGCGGGCCCATATTCCGACAAATGGCTGGAAGCCATGAAATCGGAGATAGGATCCATGTATGAAAACGAAGTATGGACTTTGACTGACTTGCCCGATGATCGGCGAGCCATAGAAAATAAATGGATCTTTAAGAAGAAGACAGACGCAGATGGTAATGTAACCATCTATAAAGCTCGGCTTGTCGCTAAGGGTTATCAACAAGTTCAAGGGGTTGACTACGATGAGACTTTCTCACCTATAGCGCAGCTGAAGTCCGTCCGAATCATGTTAGCAATTGTTGCATTCTGTGATTATGAGATATGGCAAATGGATGTCAAAACGGCATTCCTTAATGGTTTCCTTAAGGAAGAATTGTATATGATGCAGCCGGAAGGTTTTGTCGATCCTAAGAATGCTGACAAGGTGTGCAAGCTCCAACGCTCGATCTATGGGCTGGTGCAAGCATCTCGGAGTTGGAACATTCGTTTTGATGAGATGATCAAAGCGTTCGGGTTTACGCAGACTTATGGAGAAGCCTGCATTTACAAGAAAGTAAGTGGGAGCTCTGTAGCATTTCTCATATTGTATGTGGATGACATACTGTTGATGGGAAATGATATAGAATTCTTGGAAAGCATAAAGGCCTACTTGAACAAGTGTTTTTCAATGAAGGATCTTGGAGAAGCTGCTTACATATTAGGCATCAAGATCTATAGAGATAGATCGAGACGCCTCATTGCTCTTTCACAGAGTGCGTACCTTGATAAGATATTGAAGAAGTTCAATATGGATCAGTCAAAGAAGGGGTTCTTGCCTGTATTGCAAGGTACGAGATTGAGCACGGCTCAATGCCCGACCACAGCAGAAGATAGAGAAAAGATGAGTGTCGTGCCCTATGCCTCGGCCATAGGGTCTATCATGTAAGCTATGCTGTGTACCAGACCTGATGTAAACCTTGCTGTAAGTTTCGTAGGAAGGTACCAAAGTAATCCCGGCATGGAACACTGGACAGCGGTCAAGAATATCCTAAAGTACCTGAAGAGGACTAAAGATATGTTTCTCGTTTATGGAGGTGACGAAGAGCTCGTCGTAAAGGGTTACGTCGATGCTAGCTTCGACACAGATCTGGATGACTCTAAGTCACAAACCGGATACGTGTATATTTTGAATGGTGGGGCAGTAAGTTGGTGCAGTTGCAAGCAAAGCGTTGTGGCGGGATCTACATGTGAAGCGGAGTACATGGCAGCCTCGGAGGCAGCACAAGAAGCAATCTGGGTGAAGGAGTTCATTACCGACCTAGGAGTCATTCCCAATGCGTCGGGCCCGATGATTCTCTTTTGTGACAACACTGTAGCTATTGCCCTTGCCAAGGAGCCCAGGTTTCACAGAAAAACCAGGCATATCAAGCGTCGCTTCAACTCCATTCGTGAAAGTGTTCAAAATGGAGACATAGATATTTGTAAAGTACATACGGACCCGAATGTGGCAGATCCGTTGACTAAACCTCTCCCTAGAGCAAAACATGATCAACACCAGAACCCTATGGGTGTTCGATTCATCACAATGTAACTAGATTATTGACTCTAGTGCAAGTGGGAGACTGTTGGAAATATGCCCTAGAGGCAATAACAAAATGGTTATTATTATATTTCCTTGTTCATGATAATTTTCTATTGTTCATGCTATAATTGTGTTATCCAGAAATTGTAATACATGTGTGAATACATAGACCACAACACGTCCCTAGTGAGCCTCTAGTTGACTAGCTCGTTGATCAAAAGATAGTCATGGTTTCCTGACTATGGACATTAGATGTCATTGATAACGGGATCACATCATTAGGAGAATGATGTGATGGACAAGACCCAATCCTAAGCATAGCTCAAAGATCGTGTAGTTCGTTTGCTAGAGCTTTTCCGAATGTCAAGTATCATTTCCTTAAACCATGAGATTGTGCAACTCCCGGATACCGTAGGAGTGCTTTGGGTGTGCCAAACGTCACAACGTAACTGGGTGACTATAAAGGTGCACTACGGGTATCTCAGAAAGTGTTTGTTGGGTTGGCACGAATCGAGACTGGGATTTGTCACTCCATATGACGGAGAGGTATCTCTGGGCCCACTCGGTAATGCATCATCATAATGAGCTCAATGTGACCAAGTGGTTGGTCACGGGATCATGCATTACGGTACGAGTAAAGTGACTTGCCGGTAACGATATTGAACAAGGTATTGGGATACCGACGATCGGGTCTCGGGCAAGTAACGTACCGATTGACAAAGGGAATTGTATACGGGATTGATTGAATCCTCGACATCGTGGTTCATCCGATGAGATCATTGGGGAGCATGTGGGAGACAAAATGGGTATCGAGATCCCGCTGTTGGTTATTGACCGGAGAGTCGTCTCGGTCATGTCTGCGTGTCTCCCGAACCCGTAGGGTCTACACACTTAAGGTTCGGTGACGCTAGGGTTGTTGAGATATTAGTATACGGTAACCCGAAAGTTGTTCGGAGTCCCGGATGAGATCCCGGACGTCACGAGGAGTTCCGGAATGGTCCGGAGGTGAAGATTTATACATAGGAAGTCAAGTTTCGGCCATCGGGAAAGTTTCGGAGGTAATCGGTATTGTACCGGGACCACCGGAAGGGTCCCGGGGGTCCACCGGGTGGGGCCACCTATCTCGGAGGGCCCCATGGGCTGAAGTGGGAGGGGAACCAGCCCCTAGTGGGCTGGTGCGCCCCCCTTGGGCCTCACCCTGCGCCTAGGGTTGGAAACCCTAGGGGGGTCCACGGCGGCAGTGGGCACCATCACCTTCCGGAGGGGCCCTCCCATGGGGATGAAAATTAGGGGGAAACATCCCCCCAGAATGCGTGAAAAGTTGGCACAGCCTACAAGGCGACCCAATAGTGGCGCTGGGGGCGGCGGAGCACCCACCCGCTGTGCGTTGCTGCCGGACGCCCGAACGCCTTGGGGCCCATGCGGCATAGGGTTGGGGAAACGCCCTAATAGGGGCGCATCCTTTGCCTTGGGGGGTGATGGCGGTTGGGACAAGCCCCCGCGCCAACGCCTTGCCGGCCGCCCCCCCTAGGAAGATTCCATCTACCTAGGGCCGGCGCCCCCCCTAGCACCCCTATATATAGTTGAGGAGAGGGAGGACTTCATACCTGAGCTTTGGCACCTCCCTCTCTCCCCGTTACATCTCTCTCTCGTAGTATAGGCAAAGCCCTGCTACTGTGACGCCCTGCATCCATCACCACGCCGTCGTGCTGCTGGATCTTCATCAACCTCTCCTCCTCCCCTTGCTGGATCAAGAAGGAGGAGACGTCTCCCATCCCGTACGTGTGTTGAACGCAGAGGTGCCGTCCGTTCGGCGCTTGTCATCGGTGATTTGGATCACGTCGTGTACGGCTACTTCATCCTCGTTCTAACGAACGCTTCCGCTCGTGATCTACAAAGGTATGTAGATGCATTAGATGACTCGTTGCTAAATGAACTCCTAGATGATCTTGGTGAAACGAGTAGGAAAATTTTTGTTTTCTGCAACGTTCCCCAACACTGCGCCCCCTCTAGCACATGTGCCTCCTGTTCCGCGGAGGAGACTACTGTGCATATCTTCACATCGTGCGGGCGCGCGGTCTCCACCTGGGATCGTCTTGGGTTGGGCCCCTTCCACTCGATTGACGGGGTTCTCTCCTCGCTCCCGGGAGCCTTGACCTCGGCTGCGCCTTGGAAGGACGGGCTCCTTGTGCTGCTTTGGCATATTTGGAAAGCCCGGAACAACGCCACGTTCAACGGCATCAACTGCCATGCCTGCGACATCCTTTCCGGGACGGCGGACGATCTGCTGCTTTGGAGCCGCCGCTACGACGCCCCTGATCGTGAGCTCCTCCTGGAGACCCGCGCTTTTTTCCTTTCGGTCCTGTAACTCGCCCTCCCCCCCCTCTTTTTGGTTTTTCTCTTCTTAGCTTGTAGTTTTTTATCTCTTCGATGAAAAACACCGTATGACTGCCGAGTCCTTCGAGTAATATAACAACCGGTGGGGCCCCCTGCCCCCCCCCCCCGTCATTCTCGAAAAAAAATTCATGTGTACACGATATAGTGTGACCTATGGAGTAGGGTGCACTCGGGGCCCTTTGACGTTGCGCGTCGGGCTCCTTCCCGTTCCCGTGGTTATCCATCGGCACGGATACATGCGGTGAAGCAACTAGTGGAGTTGGCGCCAGTGGTACTCCATTAGGCTCCGATTGGATTGTCGGTTGCCTCCCAAATACACCTGCATAATCGATACAGACCTCCAGCCGTCGTTTCTATTCCAGACGAAAAACATACTGCGGCCGGTAATTTACACCTGTAAATTAAATTCGGGTGTATAAACTTACACCGAATCCAAGCGGGGTCTAATGGAGTTGGCGCCGGTGGTTCCTCGATGGTGATGAACACGACTTGGCCACTGGTATCGCGTGTTAGACGATTGTCTCTAGTGGGCATCAAATCATATTAGGTGATGGTTGAGGTGTGCCCCACATCAATGCAGGCGTTAGAATGCTCGATCTTGTTTGTGATGGTAGATTTGGTGTCTTAGCAAACAGCCGATGTGTGGAATTCATCTTGATCAACGATTCCGGTGCTGATCGAGGCATTCTAGCTAAACTTCTTCTCCGACAAGTCGGTGACGAGAACAAATAGGACTTCTTTTTTTGGTGATGCTCTTTGAGTATTTTGTCCCGAGTTGTGGGGTGAAAACCCTAGGTTGTACTTGGTAGTCACGGTTTACGCTCCCTAGTTGAAGACATTGCCTAGAGTTTGTTCGGGCTTTCTCTTTTGGTGAAGACCAGTGAAAAAAAATCAATGCGCTATAGCGCCACTAATTCATTGCACGCTATAGCATTTTGAGCAACGCCTCGCAAATCAATGTACAATGTCTCGCAAATTGCACGCAATAGTGCGATATAGCATGCTAATAGCGTATTTTAAGGGCCACGCTATTTTGTCGTAACACGCTACTTTTTTTCATTGGTGAAAACACATGATCTGACCTATGTAGTTGGATCCGGCAACGGCGACATCCATGCACCATTTCTTTGCTGAAGTCATCATTGTTCGGGAAAGAGGTGATAGTTGTCAATGTTTTGCTGCATTGGGTTGCCTTATTATCTACGGGTCTCCCTTTTTCATGTAGGTTGTGTGTGTCCTAGCCATGCAGAAGTTAGTTGTATAATTATGATGTTTGCAATATTATGATGTAATGCGACATTATGACTTGATACAAAGCGCCCTTTATTAAAAAGGTTTAACGATACATAAATTACAACTTCAAAACTGCATATGTGTGTGAAAAATCAAGAAAGAAGACTTTGTCTCTCATTACATATTCTCAGTGCTACCCACCAATACAAACATTGCTAAACATCTCATCCAGTAATCCAATATATATCATCTTTTTCTCCCGGAGAGAGAGGGAGAGGATCTCGCGGATGTCGTGCTGGACCAAGCCTCCGCCGCGTCTAGGTCGAGGTCTCCCCGCTCGGGGGAGAGCGCGGCGTCTGCAGTGTCCTCGTCGATGAGCCCGGCTAAGGGTCCACGCGGTCGATCCGACGGCCAGTACGCGCCTCTGGATCGGGGCGCCGCGCTCAGGAGAGGGCTCTAGACGCCAGCTCGCAGCACCGGAGATGCGCAACGGCCCTAGACGCCACCTCGTTGCATCGGAGATGGGTGATGGCCTGGACGCCGCTACTCTCTGGTGGCGGAGGATTTGGGGGCTCCCGGGCTGAGGAGAAGAAACAGGTGGATGGAGGGAGGTATATGGCCTGAAGAAGAGGATTTGGGGACGCTAGTGCTCCCGCTCGAGGGAAAAGGCTGGGAAGAAGAGCAGAACGCCGGCAGCCCGGTGGATTGAGGATGAGGTGGATTGGATGCGGAGGAGAAAGGGGAGAGATCGAGGAAGGGAGGAGGGGAGGGGCGACTCTGCTTAGCGGCTTTATTAAGGGGCAAATGACGTTTGGCCTTGACTAGCAAAGTGAGGAGAAATCTCAGTTTCATGTATTTTATCCAACTATGAGCAAAAGTATGCTATTTAATCAAATAAAAGAAAGATGTGCTATAGGAGCAAAGTGCCAGAAAAAGTGTGGCATTTTCTCAAATTGCTCAAGCTGTCCGTATCTAGACAAATCCAAGACAAGTAATTCGGAACAGAGGGCGTATAACCTAACACAAACAAAATCCACCACACGAACGTTAAGCCCTGAACAAACAATTAAAGCTGCTATAGCTGACTTGCAGTAAACAATATTACAGATCTCTGAATGGTTTCTGGTGGGCTGACCTGAAGCAAAAGCTTTTATACACCTATAATAACATCGCTTGATGGTCACAGTTCAGCTTGATGTATCAGTTCTCTCTATCGAACCTGGCACTGGCTTGATTGAATCCCACGTTGCTGGAACTGGCGCACCGCTTTCTTGTTCCTCCAAATCTAAGCATGATCCATTTTCTCCGCTACCTCCTTGCTTGCAGAGAGCTACTTGCTCTATTCTCTTCCCCCAGAGAACATTGTACAGGCCACCAACCATGAGCGCGCCACTTATTACACTGTTAATCAGTAGAAGAAAATATGAAGATATTTTTGGGTGTAGTACTTCTGCCTAACAAGCAAACATTAAGAAACGCACCTTCCAAGGGTGACTGCTTCTCCTATGAGAAGTGACAGAATGATTGTGATAACCAAAATTAGGGGTACCGTCATGGCCAGGAATACTGGGCCGCACCTGCCAATCACCCAGATTTGGAGGTAGTTTGCCAATGCGGTAACAAATAAACCCTACAATGTAAAGTAATTTCACAGGGTCAGGACTTTCTTTTCAACTTGTACGGTAACATCTTACCGAAAAAGTTTTTTTACCGAAAAAGATAACATTCTTCTTACAAACACCATGTATGGTTTTCGGGTCCGGTTTCCCTCATTAACTGGCCCAACTCTTTTCTTCTTAATGCAACGCGGCAGCTCCCCGCCCTCTAAAGAGGTTTCGTAAAAAAATGAAGGATTTGCTATTGCTGAGGGGATTCTTATACTTACACAATAGATGATCGCCACAAGACCTACATCCAGTCCCAACTTCCATCTTGAAAAGTCCCTCTCCATCACTAGAGCCATAAAAAATGATTGAACAGTCGCAAAGACAATCTGAAGGCTCGTGTTAAGCAGCATGGACGGATACTCCTCCAGCAAAGAGCCCTAGAAGCAACATGGAATAAATTAGCATCTGAACATGCACACACACCGTACCTGAATCTGTAACCTGTGCACACAGCAAGATGCATACCTGAAACACTGTCCAAAGCGCAAACATTACAGTCGCAAGAGACTGCAGGAGAATTCCCAATATCCAGCTCCTTGAGGGATGAGTATCAACTCGACTTGGGTGGCGAAAAATAGGATGATGGACTATAGATTTGAGCTCTGGTCCTTGGTATAACGCTAGTACAGTAACACCAGCCGCACAAATCACTATACCAGAAACTTTCACAATCCCATGGAAGCTCTTTAATTGCAAAGACTCCATTCTGCCATAAGAAGAATAACAAATCACTCACTTATCCACAATTTGTTTTATCATAATATTGTAGACAAACCAAGTTGAACCTATTTTCAGTCCCACTATTGTTACTACACCATGTTCATCAAAGCACTCACATCTACACAAAAGTAGGTTTACACTACTAAATAGTAGTAATGGTAAAGATCTGACTTGGTGGTGGTTCATTCACTTCTTAAGTTATTTGAACCACCACAGTCGTCGTCCATTTTCCAGAGGTTGCACGTATGGTTGATTTAACTAATGCATATTTCGTAATGATGTTTTTTTATGAAGCATGGGCTATGTGTCACACGTTTAACCAACTGACAAATTTGTAGGAAAACATAACTTCAGTAGCAGCGCATGAGCATTTAGCTAGCTAGTAATTTTTTTATTAGGTTCAAAGAAGCGCACATAAACAAATGTCACAATGGTACATCAATGTCAATTAGTGCAGAGAAATAAATATGTACACCCAAATAAGTATCAGCACCCTAGTAGGTATCGGGTAACCATACAATGCGACTACATACTCGATAAGGCCAGAGAATTAAGGGATGTTGCTCAAATCTACCATCACACTAATTATCTTGTCCATGTGTCCAGCCCTTTTCACATTAACAAATGATTTTTCATCACATCATAATTCTCACAATTATTCACGCCATCAACCCAATATCCACGATTTCGGCCTACCATCCCGAGGCATCGCGTGGGTCATCTTCTAGTATCAACTATGTATGTTACAAACTTGAATCTTCTTCTCATAATCACACATTTATGCAAAGCTATTCTTCTGTATTCAATGCAAATAGATTATATATAGATATCATACTCATGCAATATATGTGTGGATATCACAACTACAAATTTGCTGAGCTTAGTTTGATGACATATTTAAATTTTAGTTACCACAAGGCAATGTAAAAATGTTCTACCCCTAGGAATGTATTGCAATTATCATTAAAAACACATACCCCAACAGAAGAGCCAAAAAGAAAGTTAACACTGGCAGGAGATTTAGTACTGCAGAAGCAGAAGTTGCTGAAGCATAATTGAGACCAACACATGATATGTTAAGAGAAGCAGACATCCTGGGAAAATGA
>NW_024113296.1:0-9971 GCF_003073215.2 Triticum urartu | reverse complement strand
CGAGGGCTCCTTTCAAGAGGAGCTCGGCTTGTGGCAACGAGAGTGGTTCTATATCACCGCTCCCAAGAGCGCCAAGTGGGTGGCGCCTCCTGCCTTTCGCTCGGGTCCCCCGCCACAGTTAGCGTCATGGGTCAACAAAGGATTAGATTGGGGGTTATCCAAAGACGTGCCCTTGTTGCAGGGCCGCATTAGGGATCTCTTAGAAAGAGACCTCAACCTGGTCAAGGTGACGCAGGTCATGCTGATTCGCCGAACACTGCCCGGCAAACGTCGCTCCCTTCGTCTGTGGGAGTTTAATCCGGAGGGACCACGAGCTCTCCAGCATTTTATGGGCGCAACGCCCGTGGAGATGTATAAAATGTTCTTCGGATCACAAGCAATGTGTCCGGATTTGACCGAGGACGCAGGTTTAAGCTGCAATCGCCCGGATACTCAAGTAAGTAACCTTGTGCCCGGACTCGCTATCCGTAAAATTGTCATAAATTCGCCCCTAAAAGAGCTGTCCTTTTAAACAGGAGTGGATAGCGAAGGCAAAGCTGATCAGGTGTCCGGCTCCCCTTCCTGAGACCAGGCCGGATCCCGTGCTAGTCAGGATGTTGAAGATCGTGCCTTTGGAGGGAAGTGAGGGGGAGGACAAGGAAACTATGGCCTCCTCGAAGGAGGCTGCTCCGAAGGGAAGAACCGACAATTCCTCTCCTAAGGGGAAGAAGAGGGCCGCCTCTGACGACCCGGAGACCATGGCCTCAAAGCGGGGGAAAAAGTCCTCGTCAGAGGGTCCGACGCCGGGGAGATCCTCGGCCGAACTACGCCCTCAAAGGGATCAGCCCTCCAGCGAGCCGTAAGTAGAGAAAGATTTTCCTTTAGAGGGATGAGAGAAATCCTTGCTTTTTATCTGAGAAGATTAACCGAAATTTTACCTTGTAGCTCGGACCTCAGCCCTTCTCAGCAGAGCTCGTCTTCGGGGGATCTTCTTCCGGAGATGATGGAGAGTGGAACGCCTCCCCCTGCCGTACCGCCTGGCGAGGGCGGGCGACCCTGAGGTGTCGTCGCGGAGGGTTTCTCCGAATCCGGCAGGGGTGGAAGGTAGCCATATGTCCCCCAAGGTTCTCCGTGTCCGGCCTTCGATGGAGGTCATAGGACGAGTCCGGCACCGTCCGATGCGCGGTCGGAGGAGCTGATGATTCTGCTGGGGCGAGCTTCTATCTCAGAGGAGCACCGTGCATTGATGGGTACGGTGATTGGAAGGATTTCGTCCGCGGAAAGCGGATTGCATGAGGCCGTCAGAAGTTTGCTGACGGGTTTTGAGGTACGTTTGATAATGTACTTCTTTGTCAGTTGCGCATAAACAAGATGCGCCCTGTGTAGATAGTAGCCCCTGAGACTCTGTGCGTTGTCAAAATTGACGGCGCGCAGAGGATCATAATCCCAGGTCTAAAATGTCGCCTTTGTATACAGGTGGCGAAGTGTCCGGAATCGAGCCGAACTGATGATTTTGCCGAACTAAAGCGGCAACTTGACGTGGCAGATGCCGACATCGCGCTCGTCAACGAGCGGCTTGATGAGGCTCAAGGTATGCAATTCCTCGGGCGGCATCTGGTAAGAGGAGCTTTATGCCAGTATCTTACAATGTGTGTGCTTGACGCAGATGGTGCGACCGCCGTGGAGAGTCTTCGGGCGGAACTTGCCGAGCTAAGGAACAAGCCAGGAAAAGTGATGCGGCTGCCGAGAAGGCCCTTGAAGAGCTGAGAGCCGAACAGGCTGCTCACTGCCGAAGCAAGAAGGAGATGGCCGTGATGGCCGTGAAGTTAAAAAGTGCTGCTGACCGTTGCAAGTTTCTTGAGAAAGAAGACCGGGCGAGACAGACGGACTTAGAGAAGGCCGTCTGATGCCAAGGACGCTCGCTGCTCGATAGAGCTGCGAAGAGGAGCTCGATCAGGCAGCGGACAGATTGCGGCTGGAAAGCTCTTTATGCTCGGCGGAGGAGTTTTTGCGATCCAAGTTTGCTCCGTTGGACCGGATGTGGAGTGCGGAGGACACCTATCTGGATTTGGCAGCGAGTGCTGCTGATGCGACCGAATACTTTCTGAGATCAAGAGATCGCGAAGTGGAAAGGCTTTTCTGGTCGCAGTTCCAGAATCCAGAGCGTCCACTGGCAGTGGACGATCGTCTGGCTCAATGGGCCGAACTGAATAGATTGTCCGGACTCGCCAGTGAAGTACGTCATGGGTCATCTTGTGGCCGGGGAGATCGGAGCCAAGAGTTATTTCAGCTTGGTGCAGCAATTCCTTGAACGCGGTGCCACGTATCAATGCGATGAAGAGGTCAGCATGCATAGAGGGCGCACGGATGGCTCTTGCCCGTGTCAAGACATACTGGGAAGAGATGGAGACCACCGTTGTTGCATCCCGAGATTCGGACAAAAGACGAGTACCCTCCGAGCAGTATTTTCAGGAAGTCCTTGAAGGCGCTCGTGTAATCGAGACGCAGTGCTCGAAGGATGCTATGTTCTTATAGCATATGTAATTATAAAGCAATATTTTGATGAATTGTAGTAGCCTTTTATACTTGTGCCTTCAAGTATTTGGAACACCTCCTGTGCGGCCGTTTTAAGATATATATACAAAATCTGAAAGATTGCAGTCGTTGGCTTCAGCCCCCACGCACATAGTGCGGGGGTGCTCGAAGAAGGCGCATTTTCACACTTAATCCAACGTCTTGGTCCTACAAAGGAGGTGATAGCGCAGCGAGCTTGGCAACCAGACTATAATGCTTTAACACTTTCACTTAGCCATAGGAGCTTGACAATGGGACTATTTAGGTAGCCCCTGGTGGCGACTGCGCTCGCCCGAATTCGGGGCGCGTATGTGCCTGGCCGGGAAACGGCCCTTCGTTAATGCGGAGGAATCCTACAGATTCCGGAGAGTCATCGAGTGGTTGACCAGTCTCACGCCATATCATGACAGTCGGTTTTCGGCTTTCTCTACTGAGGTGCTCGCCTGGCCGAACCAGGGCACAATCGCAGTAGTTCTCCTGGTGCCGCCTTAGCCGATAGAGCGGAACGTAAGGCGGCCGAACACAGGAGCCGGGCAACCCAACATTTGACCAAAATCATGACTCAGAGCTGATGCATATAAGGCCAAACTCGCGACGCCGAACACTCCCTAAGGTATTCAGTCTTTATGAGAGCGGGCGAGGTAACGCTCTGAGGTATAAGCCCCTAGTGTCCAGGTACGCGCAAGAATTCTGACGTGGCCACATGCCAAAACGCCAGCCTCCTCCTTGGTCATAGAACCATTGGATGTGTATCAACAAGAGACAGTAAAAAAGGTTTACGCAGGGTCTTAATCTGATAAGAATCCTTGGAACGGGTCCCTACTGCACGTCTGCGCCTATGTCTCCGTTGTGCCGTATCCTGGACGGGCGCAGCACGACGTTTATCTGTAAAAAGAGAGCAACTAAGTTGAAAAAGGGGCGTGCCGAACAAAAGTTATATGAAATAAACAAAGTGTAAAGTAAATATGAAAAATTGAGCTTTATTGTCTCTTATTTATACGTGTGAAGCCCCTAGTGCAGGGGTATATGGCCACTAAGCCTTTATCAACGGTACTTTTGTGCCGGACTCGTCTATCCGTGTCCGTGGTCTTAATGACCTGTTCCGATGTTCTGGCTGGTGAAGCCATTGTATTGTGGGGCTGTTAAAGAGGCCGCACAATCCTCCGCTTGGGGGAGGTGTTCTCACTGCTTCCCATTTAAGGAGATGATGCCGCGTGGACCGGGCATCTTAAGCGTAAGAGATGCATAATGTGGTATTGCGTTAAAGCGGGCGAAAGCTTCGCGTCCCAGTAGTGCTTGATAGCGACTTGAGAATGGGACGATGTGGAAAGTCAGCTTTTCGCGACGGAAGTTATCGGCAGAGCCGAAAATAACCTCGAGCCGGAGAAAACCCATGCAATGGGTGTCCGGACCTGGCGTTACTCCTTGAAAGGAGGTTTTGCTGTGGCGAATTCTTTTTGGGTCGATCCCCATGTGGCGGATTGAGTCCTGATATATCAGGTTGAGTCCGCTGCCACCGTCCATAAGGACATTTGAAAACTGGAGTCCGCCAATTATTGGATCGAGTACCAGGGCAGTCCAGCCTGGGTTCCTGACACTTCTAGAATAATCCAGATGATCGAAGATGATTGGTTTTGACAACCAGTGGCGGGATTCCTTTGGGATAGGCCGTGGGGCGCGTACCTTTATGGGCGCCGCATGTTTTGTTATGTGGAGTAAGTTTACTGTTTTTACTTCTTGTGGGAAATTCTTTTGTTTCCGGTACTCTGCTTTTGGGGTTCGTCCTCGTCTTCGCTTGGTGTATCGAGCCCCTTGTGTTCGGCGTTGAGTCTGCCGGATTGTTTGAAAACCCAACAATCTCTGTGGGTATGGTTAGCAGGCTTTCCGGGAGTACTGTGTATTTGACATATCCTATCCAGGATTTTGTTTAGGTTGGATAGGTCGTCCCTGTTATCTTGGAGGGGCGGTTTTTCTGATTTCTGTCGTGAGCTTTTGAATCCGGCGTTAACTGCCGTGCTCTTCGGACTTTTTTCCTTAGTCCGGCGACGGTCCTTATTCGTCGGGTTTCGTTTCCATCGCTAGTTTCGGATGTACTTGGGTACTGTTGGTGCTGCATCTGTGCCAACCGGACTATCCTCTGCCTCGCGCAAAAGCGGGTCATGATGCTTGTTAGTGCGGCCATTGTTCTTGGCTTTTCTTGGCCGAGGTGTCTGGCGGATCCATTCGTCTCGGACATTATGCCTGAAAGCTATGCCTGAAAGGCTACAGCTTCACGTCCGGACAGTCGACTATCTGATTCTTTTTAGTAAGAAATCTATTCCAGAATTGCCGAGCTGACTCTCCGGGCTGTTGAGTTATGTGACTAAGATCGTCTGCATCCGGAGGGCGGACATAGGTCCCTTGAAAATTTGCTCGGAAAGCGTCCTCGAGCTCTTCCCAACTTCCGATTGTGTTTTCAGGAAGGCTTTTGAGCCAATGCCGGGCTGGCCCTTTAAGCTTGAGGGGTAAGTATTTTATGGCGTGGAGGTCATCTCCTCTAGCCATATGTATGTGGAGGATATAATCCTCGATCCAGACTCCAGGGTCTGTTGTTCCATCATATGCCTCTATGTTTATACGGGTTTGAATCCGCTGGAAATTCATAATCCAGGACCTCATCGGTGAAACATAGGGGGTGTGCGGCACCCCTGTATTTGGGTGTGCCGGATTCTGATAATGGCTTTATTGCATTGCTTACGAGAGCTTGCTTTCTTGGCCCGTAAATGGACCTGGCTGGGCCATGATGCGAATCCTTAAGTGGGTCGCATGCCGGCTTAAGTGCGGCGCTGCTTGCCGCTTTATGCTGGCCATGGGGTCGTCTATCCGACCGTGTGGCTTTCTCACTTTTGGAATGCGAGGGCTCTAAGGCCTCCTCGTCGAATTCAGGCAGTAGCTTTCTCTTCGGATAGCTTTTAGTGCGGCGACTGTCGCCGTATTTGTCTGCGTATTGATTACTTTACTCCATCTGATCCTGAGTGCATCTTCCGCAGTTTTTAGCTTCCGCTTCTGCTTTTTCAGGCTGCGTGCGGTTGCAACGAGCCGTTTGTGGAGGTTCTTCTGCTTCGTGGGCTTGTCCGGCGTAGGGTCGTCCGGAATGCCATTTTCGCCGGGGGAGGGATGTTCGGTTTCTCTATCCGGGTTGTCCTGTTGGGACGGTTGCTCTGAAGGCATGCCTTAGTAAACCGTCTACCGGCTCATTCTCTGACTCTATGGCTTGATCTATTAATGAGTGCGGTGAAGGCCTTGGGTCGTCGTCTCTCAGCTCACGGACGCTTTGAGAATATGTAGTATTTGCAGGAGGAGGACCTCCGGGCCATCTTATCATCCCCGTTTTCCTCATTGTTGCAGATTAGTCCTTTAGGAGGTTATCGCATGTACAGCCTGCATCGTGATATGAGACTGTCCCAATGCCTAAACGGGAGGGCGGTGGTTGCTTGGTCCTGGTCTCCTGCATTCGTCGTACAGACACTGGCATCGATGGTCTTGGAGTCGAAGTCGGAGCATGTCGGTTAATCCGTCGGAGCAGTGGGCTACGAAGTGGGTGTGGGTGGGTTTGGACAGTCATTACTTCCACCTTCACTCCGGATATAAAACACGACTATCGCCTTGCTCTCGAGTCATAGCTTGCGCAAGCCTCCAGCTCTGTGCCTTGATTAAGAATAGAGGATGGAGACTTAAGAGAATTCAGGATGTCGACAGAAGGCGAAGTGCTGAAAGATGTCGCGGCGGTGAACTCCATTATCGGCGCCCAATCGGATTCGATCGGCAGGGGCGCGGGGGGCTCGGAGTTCGGAAAGGAATCCGGCTCCTCGGAGTCACGGGCCATGCGGAGTGCGGGGCTGGAGTTCGGCTCGATCGCCTCTGAGATCGCAGCCCCTGAGGCAGCGTCCAACCGCTGATCCTCGATCGGCGCAGTAGGCTCCGAATCAATGGTCGGAACCGATGCGTGTGCGGCCTCCAAGGCGCTGTTCGGCGGCAGAGCTATATCATGCCCATCGAGACAGTGGGGCGGCGCGCTTGGCTGTGGCTCTGAATCCGTCGAAGATCAAGTCCCCGCGGATGTCAGCCGTGTAGTTTAGGCTTCCAAACCTGACCTGATGGCCAGGGGCGTAGCTTTCGATCTGCTCAAGGTGGCCAAGCGAATTGGCCCGCAGTGCGAAGCCGCCGAAGACGAAGATCTGTCCGGGGAGAAAAGTCTCACCCTGGACTGCATCGTTGTTGATGATCGAAGGAGCCATCGGGCCTAAAAGGCGACGACACAGAGGAACTCTCAATGAAAGCACCAATGTCGGTGTCAAAACCGGCGGATCTCGGGTAGGGGGTCCCGAACATGTGCGTCTAGGCCGGATGGTAACAGGAGGCAAAGGGACACGATGTTTTACCCAGGTTCGGGCCCTCTTGATGGAGGTAAAACCCTACGTCCTGCTTGATTAATATTGATGATATGGGTAGTACAAGAGTAGATCTACCACGAGATCAAGGAGGCTAAACCCTAGAAGCTAGCCTATGGTATGATTGTTGTATGATGAAGTTGTCCTACGGACTAAAACCCTCCGGTTTATATAGACACCGGAGAGGGTTAGGGTTACACAAAGTCGGTTACAATGGTAGGAGATCTTGAATATCCGCATCGCCAAGCTTGCTTCCACGCCAAGGAAAGTCCCATCCGGACACGGGACGAAGTCTTCAATCTTGTATCTTCATAGTCCTGGAGTCCGGCTGAAGGTATAGTCGGCTACCCGAACACCCCCTAATCCAGGACTCCCTCAGCTACGGCTCACCCGAGCATCGCACTAACAACATACGTTTCACTTTTACTTGTTTTCCTTTCAGGTCTCAATCCCACAGGCCCCATCGGGGGGTCTGGTCATCGGTCCTCTTGTAGGATAAATACACACCAAGACGGCGAGAAGCGCGGACATATGGGGAACTTTTTAGGTGATTCCGTTAACGATAACTCTACCTGTTTTCCAGGACCCATATGCAGCGCTCCCCTGGTTTCGGCATGTTAAATAGCCTATTGCTTATTGCACTATTTGTATCAATGCGCCTTGACGTACTAATTACATTACAATGAAAACAGTTGTGTAGCTGGAGCTTTAGGACCCCAGCTTTTTCTATGTTTTCTGTTTTCTTTCTCTCTTTTCTTTTTCAGATTCCCTGTGGATAACCCCATCAGGTAGCACCCGTACACTTTGGTACGTTTGACGTTTGCCAGGGGCTTTATAGCACCTTACACAACACAACAAAAGTCCGAACACTTTCTATAAGTATAGTTCGGCACCCCGAATTTAGCATTATATGCATTGGCTCCGAATCATGTCTTTGGTCAATAGTTGGGTTGCCCGGCTCCTGTGCTTTGCTACCCTATGTTAGCTACATCGGCTAGGGTAGTAAAGGGAGAACTACTGCGATTGTGCCCTGGTCTAAACCGGATGAGCACCTCAGTAGAGAAAGCCGAAAACTGACTGTCATGATGCGGCGAGAGCGGTCAGCTGTTCGGAGGTCTCAAATCGTTGGAGGATTTTTCCGCATTTCGCGAAGGATCGGTACTTCCCGATCAGACGCTGACAGCACTCTGGTTCATATACCAGGGGCTTGCCTATGTTTTATTATAAAACTCCTAATGGCTAAGTGAGGGTAGGGAGTTCCTGGATTAGGGGGTCTCCGGACAGCCGGACTACTCCATTGGCCGGACTGTTACACTATGAAGATACAAGATTGAAGACTTCGTCTCGTGTCCGGATGGGACTCTACTTGGCGTGGAAGGCAAGCTAGGCAATACGGATATGTGATATCTCCTCCTTTGTAACCGACCTTGTGTAACCCTAACCCTCTCCGGTGTCTATATAAACCGGAGGGTTTTTAGTCCGTAGGACAACATAGACAACAACAATCATACCATAGGCTAGCTTCTAGGGTTTAGCCTCTCCGATCTCGTGGTAGATCTACTCTTGTACTACCCATATCATCAATATTAATCAAGCAGGACGTAGGGTTTTACCTCCATCAAGAGGCCCGAACCTGGGTAAAACTCGTGTCCCTGCCTCCTGTTACCATCCGGCCTAGACGCACAGTTCGGGACCCCCTACCCGAGATCCGCCGGTTTTGACACCGACATTGGTGCTTTCATTGAGAGTTCCTCTGTGTCGTCGCCGTTAGGCTTGATCCTACTATCATCGATAGCATGAGGGTGAGACTTTTCTCGGACAGATCTTCTCTGAGCCGTGAGTACCGTACTGACGACTTGTCCTGTGGCTGCAATGTAAAGCAGCAAAGGCTCTTTGCTGATTGGGGCAGCAAGCACCGGCTGGGTGGAGAGCAGAGCTTTGAGCTCTGCAAACGCTGCATCAGCTTCAGGAGTCCACTCGAACTTGTCGGACTTCTTCATCAATCGGTAAAGAGGTAATGCCTTTTCACCGAGACGAGATATGAATCGACTTAGGGCGGCCAAACAACCAGTAAGCTTCTGGACGTCGTGCACTCGCACAGGGCTTTTCATTCGGAGTATAGTGCCAACTTTTTCTGGATTGGCGTCGATTCCCCGTTCGGAAACGAGAAAACCGAGTAACTTTCCGCCAGGGACTCCGAATGTACACTTTGATGGATTAAGCTTGATATCATACCTCCTGAGGTTGGCAAAGGTTTCAGCAAGGTCAGTCAGCAGGTCGGAACCCTTCCGTGACTTGACCACAATATCATCCATGTATGCTTCCAGTTCCGACTGATTTGAGTGAGTAAACACTTCTGAATCATCCTCATGAATGTGGCTCCGGCATTCTTGAGGCCGAACGGCATGGTAACATAACAGAAGCACCCGAATGGAGTGATGAAAGCTGTCTTGATCTCGTCAGGTCCATACAGACGGATCTGATGGTACCCGGAATAGGCGTCTAAGAAAAGACAGTCGCTCACATCCCGCAGTCGAGTCGACTATCTGGTCGATGCGGGGGAGAGGAAAATGATCTTTCGGGCAGGCCCGATTGATATGTTTAAAGTCAATGCACATGCGAAGTGACTTGTCCTTCTTGGGGACCATGACAACGTTGGCGAGCCACTCGGAGTGGTAGATTTCTCGGATGAACTCCGCTGCTAAGAGCCGAGCCACCTCTTCGCCAATAGCTTTTCTCTTTTGGACGGCGGACCGTCGAAGATGTTCCTTGACAGGTTTTACTTTTGAGTCGACTCTCAGGCGATGCTCAGCCAGCTCCCTGGGAACACCTGGCATGTCAGAAGGCTTCCATGCGAAGATGTCCCAGTTCTCACGGAGGAACTGGATGAGCGCTTCTTCCTATTTGGAGTCGAGTGTTGTCGAGATATGAGTCGGGGCGGCGCTGGGGTCGGTCGGGTGGATGTGAGCTGTCTTCATGTCGCCAGTC
>NW_024113295.1:0-9130 GCF_003073215.2 Triticum urartu | reverse complement strand
GAACTTACGCGTGGTTGCGACTGTTCCCTTTGTGGGTTGAAGTCTCCATCAACGTGGATGTAGGATAGCACCACCTATCCGAACCACAGGAAAAACATCCGTGTCTCCAATTGCGTTTGAATTCTCCAAACCCTTCCCTTTACATTTCTTGCAAGTTGCATGCTTTACTTTCCGCTGCCAATATACTCTTTGCATGCTTGCTTGAATTGTGTGATGATTGCTTGACTTGTCCTAATAGCTAAAATCTGCCAAGAACTAAAATTGGGAAAAGGTTAAGTTTTATTTGGTCAAGTAGTCTAATCACCCCCCCTCTAGACATACTTTCGATCCTACAAATGGTATCAGAGCTTTGGTCTCCATTTGCTTTATTTCCATAGCTTTTGGTGTCATAGCCTTGGTTTCACAACCTAGGAGAGTATGGCGTCTAGCGAGGGAAATTATCACCGTAGAGGTCCTTACTTTGATGGTACTAATTTTGCTAGTTGGAAGCATAAAATGAAAATGCATATTCTTGGACATAACCCCGCCGTTTGGGCTATTGTGTGTGTTGGTTTGCAAGGTGACTTCTTTGATGGGAGAAGAACCAAACCGTGAAGCTACCGCGGATGAGTTGAAGATGTTGCAATACAATGCTCAAGCTTGTGATATTCTCTTCAACGGATTGTGCCCCGAAGAATTCAACAAAATCAGCCGTCTTGAGAATGCAAAGGAAATTTGGGATACTTTGATTGATATGCACGAAGGTACCGACTCCGTCAAGGAATCCAAGTTGGATGTGCTTCAAAGTCAACTTGACAAGTTCAAATGAAGGATGGTGAAGGTGTCGCTGAAATGTACTCTAGGCTTGCTCTCATCACAAATGAGATTGCCGGCTTAGGAAGTGAAGAGATGACCGATAGATTCATCATCAAGAAGATCCTAAGAGCCTTGGATGGAAAATATGATACCGTGTGCACATTGATCCAAATGATGCCCAATTACAAAGATCTCAAGCCAACGGAGTGATTGGAAGAATTGTTGCTCATGAGATGTCACTTAAGGATAAGGAACTTCACAACAAGTCAAGTGGTGCTACAAAGCCTCATGTGAAAGCCCCACATCATCAAGTGAGAAACAAACTTCAATGAAGAATTGAGCTATGGTGAAGAACTTCAACAAGTTCTACAAGAGTAGAAGCAAAGATAGAAGTTCCAAGTCAAGGTCCTACAATGACAAAAGATCTTCTAGTCGAGAGCGAAACTGCTACAATTGTGGAAGACCCGGACACTATTCCAATGAGTGTACGGCTCCTACAAGAGAAGAGAAGATTCTCCAAAAAGAAGAAGCAGAATCACCACAAGAGAGAGAAGGAATAGAGATGATCGTTATGAACGAAGACTCCGGAGAAGCAAGGATTCGGAAAGGAAGGACAAGTCATCAAGGAGCTACACAAAACGAAGACATCAAGCTCATGTTGGTGAATGGGTATCCGGCTCCGACTCCGCACTCCGAGAGAAGTTATCACTCCGACTCCGAATATACTCAAGATGAAGGTGTTGCCGGTCTAGCACTTGTGTCAACCAACTCCTACGACATATTTGACTCACCAAATGAAGGAATTGGAAGATGCTTCATGGCCAAAGGTCCATAAGGTATCACACCCCGAGTATGTTGATTTCAATAGTGATGAAGATGACTTGTTAGGTGATGATTATTTACTTGTTGACAACTCTAGTGATGAATACTATGATGAAACGTCAATTAATCATGCTAATCAGAAAAACGAATGACAATGATAAGGAGAAGATTGAGGTCTAACTAAAGAACTAAACACTCTTAAGTTAGCTCATGAAACTATCTTGAAGATCATCGAGAACTTTTAAGGACTCATGAGAAATTACGCTTTGAAAAGCTCAATCTTGAGCAAGAGCATGAGTTCTTAAAAGCAATCAATGATGATCTCCGCAAGAAAAGTTCTTCTTACATTGCCAAGCGTTTACTCTATCCACTTACATGCCTCAAGTCAAGTCTAGTAACAAGAACAAGAAAGATTCTTCCTCTAGCAGTAACAATGATCATGCTAAATCCAATATTGTTGCTTCTAGTAGTTCTCTTGATTCCACTAATGATTCTCTTAGCCAAGTTACACTTGAGCAAGAAAATAGCTTATTTAAGGGAATTATAGAGAAAGGAGTGTACAAAAGCCTTGCCGGGAGTAAGCAATTCGAGGAAATTGTGCGCAAGCAAGGAATGCACCGGAAGAATCAAGGTGTTGGTTTTGAACGAAAGTTCAATGCCAATGGAGTTGAGTGGGAAGAAGATCAATACCCCAAGACAAAGTTTTCCTCAACAAGAGAAGTATGATACTTCTTTCAAGGGGACACAAGCTCAAGATGATCTTCCACCACAAGACTACAAGCAAAAAGGCAAGGACAAGCTTCAAGAGGAAATTGATGCATTTGAAGAAGCTCCTAAGACCTTAGTCAAGTGGATTCCCAAGACTACTTCAAGTTCCACTTCATCAAGTACGACTACAACTCCAAGGATTCCCATCAAGATGGTGTGGATCCAAAGAAGAAGAACTAGAGATTCTTGAGGGTGACTCCGCCAACATACTTCACTCATATCATTTTGGCAAGAACAAGTGCAATCAACTTCCACATCTTGCACTAGTTCAAGGAGTCACAAACCCTCTTGTTGGTAAGACAAGGGACAAGGTAACCTAAAAGTTTTCATGGACATCATCTTGTGTGTGCATCACTCTATGTCTATGGATATCCTTGTTTGTTCCTTGTGGGACTAACCCATGTAGGTATTGAAAGTGCAATTCACTCAAATGGATAGCTCCAAGTGATCTACATCAACATTGAGCATCCACATCTTCAACATCTACATGAAGTCATCATCGACAAAACCCGAGGTTAGTTCATCCCTCTAAGGGGGGATATCACATCTAGGGGGAGCTTTACTCTAAGACTTGAGCTAAAGCAACTCTAAAGATGTGAACACAACAATGCTTTATGTAAAAGTGGTAACCCCACTTGAGCTTAAACGATGAGTATGACCTATGATCAAGTGTTCTCACTTGACTCCTAAGTCAATATACTCATATATAGATGACCTAGTCATCGCAAATTGCTTGATAGATGCTAGAATTGTGTGCATGCTTTGTCACATATTTCATTTGCCATCTTATTGTGTGAGCATGTTGATTGCATATTTTACTCATTCGAGGACATCCACTTGTTGTTTTGATTGTTTGGTTTTTTCTTTGCCAAGTGGATGGACAAGAATGCCTAAGAACCTCCTAGCTATCTATGCTTTTCTCGTCTCAAACTCTATTCATGCTACATCACAAATTTGATCAAGTCAGATTCGAACCACTCTGTGTGAGGAGCGTCGGAGTCCCCGATTCGTCATAGACTTAAACTTCCAAAACCTCTTTGATTCTCGGTCTGACCGATTCCCTACTTTCGGTCCGAGATCATTAAGTTGATCTAGGTTTTCATCTCGGTGCAACCGATTTGAACCATTTCACACCGAGTTGCAAACTGTATACAGTTTTGCATCTCGGTGCCACCGAGTTGTTCCACTCGGTCACACCGACAGGGTCGGGCTATATATAGTCACGGGCAAAAATTTGGAAATTTCTCCGAACCCTTCGCCCGCGATGATAGCCTGCTCTGCCAACGTGGTCTCCGGATCGTCCTCGCCGCCAGCCGCCTCCAGTCGCTGGTCTCCATCGCCGTCAACGGAATTCACCCGCCGTTGCCGCCGTAGCGAGTCTCCGCCGAACTAGGGTATGGACTCGATCTTTGTGCTATTCCCAATCCATTCCTAGCACATTGTGATCATATTGTTTCTAGCCACGTTTTAAACTTCTATCCAGTCAAAACGCTCATAGATTAGGTTTGATTCGAAAATTTCTAGGTTTAGGTTTCCGCCGAAACCATCTCGGACCCACCGAGTTGAAAAACTCGGTCCCACCGATTTGGCTTATGCCATTGCACAAGTGAGACTCGGTCTGACCGAGAATTACTTATCGGTGTGACCGATTTTGGAACTCTGTGAAACCCTAGCAGTCTCGGTGCCACCGAACTGTGACTCGGTCTGACCGAGTTCACTAGTTTAGGTGCCAAAACTGCTTCGGTATCACCGAGTTTAGAAATCGGTAGATCCGAGATGCTTTCAGTGGGAAACTAAAACTAAGTTTTGAATTATTCTTTTGCAAAAATCTCTGCATTTTGTGATGCTTATCCACTCTATCTCATCTATAACCTATTCACAGGGTCAGCAGTCAGAGTTTGCATCATGTCAGACCAAAGTGATAGCCAGAACTTGTCAGAGCAGCAAGTGCAGATGAGTGAGGGCACTAGTCCCTCAAGTTCCTCAGATGATGGCAGCAGGAGCACCCCTAGCAATCTGCCTAAAGCTGCCACAAGACAGAGAAAGAAGAGAACCTCAGACTCAGAAGATGAGGATTATGTGGCAGAAGAGGAAGCAACTTCCAAGAGAGTTGAGCTAGCACAGGGCATAAAACCAGGGATGAAGATCAAAAGGCCAGCAGGCAGGCAGCCTATGTCAAAGGCCAGAGCTTCAACTGAGAAGCCCACTCCCATTGAGCCAGTTGCTGCTGAAGGCAAGAAGAGGAAAGAAAGGGTGAAGAAAACTGTAGCCAGAGTGCTTGGCAAGGCTTCCATCATGGAAGATGTGGAGGAATAAGAAGAGGTAGCTGCACCAGCACCTAAGGCACCCAAGCTGATGGGTGATGTCATAAGAACAGGGGCAGTTGCTTCCAAGGCCAAGTCAGCTCCAAAGCCAAAGCCAAAGAGGAACACAAGAAGCATCCCAGCTACTGAGAAGAACAAGGCCCCAGTGCCTGAAGCTGCAGAAGAAGAAGAAGAGAATGTTCTTAGAAAGCTCAAGCCCAAGATCCCAGACCACAACGATGCTCATCCTGTGGCTGAGGATATGAAACTCAGGAGAGATTCAGGGCTCCGGAAGTGGAGAGAAGCAGACCCGTATGCTTCAAGGAGAAGGACTGCAGTTGACTACAGGTTTCACACCAAGGAGCAGCAAGACTTTTATGAGACAGTGCTGCTAGACAAGAAGCCAATTGTCTGTGATATGAGATGGGTTGATTGGCAATACCATCAAGGACAACGAAGAGTGTAAGTGCATCTAGTGCCACCCCTAGTTGGTTTTGGAGTATTGACGACAAACCTAGTTGAGGGACTAATGTGTTTGTGAGAATTGCAGGATAACACAGGTAGAAGTCCCTCATTGATTCGGTTTTACTACCAGAGATGACCCCTAAAAATGTATGAAGACATTGAAGTCAAAGGTGGTATATGAAGATATTCACATTGAAGACTATGACAAGAGAAGACACGATGATAGCCTATGGAGCTCGAAGACTTAGATCTTTCTAGTTCTTTTTCTTTTGTGTTGAGTCATAGGAACCACCGTACTGTTAAGTGGGGTCCAAGAGAACCAGTCAGAATGACTGAAGTGATGCCTAACCAAAAACCTATGTCTTCGAGTGAAGACTATGAGAGCGAATCTTGTCCAGAGTCGGACAAGTCAGCTTTGCTTGTAGCCCAAGTAAAGTTGCCATGAGAGTTTGAAATCTGACCGTTGAGACACGTGTCAGTTCCTTAGTGACCCAGGGTCATTTCGGACAAATCAGGTCGGGTTGCCAAGTGGCTATAAATAGCCCACCCCCTACAACCATAAACGGTTGGCTGCTCAGATTGAGAGTACAGCTTTTGTCGTTTGAGAGCAACCCACCTCGAAGCCTTTGAGAGAGAGAATTCCTTGCGAGGATAAAGCCCTAACCACCCAGAGCCAGAGAATTGGGCATCACTTAAGTCTTCTTGTCTGTGTGATCTGAAGACTTATTACACTTGAGGACTGTGCATCCTCCAGCCGGTTAGGCGTCGCGTTCTGAGCATCCAAGAGACATTGTGGATTGCCAGGTGAACGAAGTCTGTGAAGGTTTGGGAGTCTACCTTGAAGACTTACCAGAGTGATTGGGCGAGGTCTATGTGACCTTAGCTCAAGGAGAATACGGTGAGGACTGGGTGTCCTGAGCTGCGTGTTCAGGACTGGGTGTCCGGGACTGTGTGTCCTAAGGTTTAAATACCTAGCCGCTCCAACCAGACGTACAGTTGTCACAGCAACTGGAACTGGTCCAACACATCATTGTCTTCAACGAGTCACTGGTTTCATCTTCACTTCCTTTTACTTACTGATCACTCATTGTGAAGTCATTGCGTGTCTGTTCTATCTTTTGTCTTCACAACGTGAGTGTATGATCTGTTTGGCTTCATAGTATCTTCCTACCTGATCCTAATTACACTACAGCTATTTGTCACTGTGCTTTCACTCTGTTGATACTTGACCATGGCTTGCCTAGTGTAGTCTAACTTCCGCTGCATAGTAATAGGCATATCTCTACTGTTTGTCTTCATAACTTCCACGTTTTGAAGACTTTCATAAAAATCGCCTATTCACCCCCCTCTAGTCGATATAACGCACTTTCAATTGGTATCAGAGCAAGGTACTCCCTTGTTCTGTGTGATTCGTTTAACCACCTGGAGTTTTAGCTATGTCGACTGCAGGGATAATCAAAGTCTCCTGCGTGCCCCGTCTTCGATGGAACTGAATATCCCTACTGGAAGAATAAGATGCGCATGCATCTTGAAGCCATTGACGTCGACCTATGGTATGTCGTCGAGAACGGTTCCCAAGGCTGGAGAAGGTGTCACTGCTGCTGATGTCAAGAAATTCGTTCAACTGGACTCTACTGCCAAGAATATCATCTGTGGTCATCTGACCAAAGGACAGTATGGCCGTGTGAGTGCTTTGAAGACATCCAAGCTGGTCTGGGACTGGCTCTCCAAGGTCAATGAAGGCATCTCAACCCAGAGAGATCAAAGAATCAGTGTCCTTCGCAACCTCTTCAACCGCTTCAAGCGAAATGACAATGAGAATGTCCAGCACACATTTGACCGACTCACTGACATCACAAATGAGCTTCAAGCCCTCGGCGCCACTGAGATTACCAAACACGAAGTCGTCAAGACGCTGCTGAGATCACTTGATAGTTCGTTTGACATCCTGGCCCTGATGATTCAAGAACGTCCTGATTTCAAGACACTCAATCCGTCTGACATACTTGAGAGGCTCAACACACATGAGTTTCAGCTTTCGGAGAAAAGAGATATCTACGGTCCAAACTATGGGCGAACTCGTGCCTTGAAGGCAAAAGCTGTTTCCTCATCTGAAGAAGAATCTGACAGCTTCTGATGATCCTGAAGACATTGGAAGGGAACTTGCAATGCTAGTGAAGAAGTTCCAAAAATTCACCAAGAAGAAAGGCTTCAGAAAGTCTCACGATCAAGCTCAAGGAATAATGAAGCTTCTGCTCATGACTACAAGAAGAAAACATGCCACAAGTGCAAGAAAACTGGACACTTCATCTCTGAGTGTCCACAGTGGGACAATGAGAACAGAAAGAAGAAGAAGAGCAAGGAATATGACTCTGACGACAAGAAGAAGAAGAAATACACAAGTCTTCTTCCAAGTCTTCCTCAAAGTCTTCATCACACAAGAAGAGCTCATCTGGCAAGGCACGTGCGTTTGTTGGCAAGGAAATGGATTCAGAGGAGGAGTCCGCTTCTGAGGAGGCAGAGGTGGAGTCTGAGGAGGAGTCTGATTCTGGCATTGCAAGTCTGGCTACAGCATACGTCGCCAAGTCCATCTTCAACACTGAAGACAATGACTTCATCACCGACACCGATGCAAATGACAAGGACTACTCCACTCCTACCTACTGCTTCATGGCACGCGGTGCCAAGGTAAACACACGCACTACTCACTATCAAACATCTAGTGACGATGACTCTGATTGTGGTTCAAAACCCAGCTACAAAACACTTGCTAAAATTGCAACTGAACAACAGAAAGCCATGGAACATATTCAAAAACTGTTAGACAGAAAGCGATGATCTGTTGCTGAAATGACTCGATCTGAATCCTTAATTGAAGACATAAAAAATCTTCACGTTAAGTATCAGGAACTTGAAAGTCGTCATGAACTCTCTCAACAACTCATGAAAAGCTTTCCTATGATTATCTTCAAAGGAAGCAAGAACTTGAGAAATTGAGAGCGGCTCATGAAGATCTTCAAAAGGAAAACGAGTCACTTCGCGCACACAGATCAGTTCCGCTAGGAAGGATTTGAACCACCATGTCTTAAATGCATTGAGCGTGATAATGCTACTTCTGTTGCTGAATGTTCCACTGCTACTGCTGTTGCAATATCTTCAACTGTTGATGTGGTAACTAACCCCTCTGCTGAGGATACCACTGCTATTGCTGATGAGAATGCTAGGTTGAAGACATTGCTTGAAACAGGGATGTACAAAAGTCTTAAAGGACATCAGACATTATGTGATGTCCTGAAGAAAGCAGATTCTGAACCGAAACCCTAGGAAAGAGGGTGTTAGGGTTCGTAAGGAAAATATGCAGATGGCTCTTACTGGAAACCTGAGCAGTACCCCAAAACCAAGTGGGTTGCTGCAAAGGAACCTTCAGCAGATCCATCCATCTATCTGGCTTCACTTGTGCTAACCCTATTATCATTGATGAATCCTTTGATGCAAACTATAGTACTGTTTAAGAATCAGAATGGTGATAGTGTTTGCCAGGTACATTGGTACTAACTGCAGGAATGGACCGCCTATGAAGAAGATCTGGGTTCCGAAAAAGTGTCTGGAAAATCTTCCTGTGAATGTCTTCATGACACCTCACATGAAGAAGACAAACCTCAGTCCAAAGGCTTCATACAGACAGAGGACTCACCTGAGTCGCACTAACGCAAATGTTTTGCAGGGAAACCATACTCAGGCATATGAATATGAGAGCGGTTTATCAAACCGTCATGTTCATATGACCAAAAATTATTCTGCCTATTCTTATGAGTACTATTGTCCGCCTGCTAGACTGTTTGCTAGGGCTCCAAAACCAAAATTCTCAGATGCTGCACTTAGACTTATTGCTTCTAAGCCACCCTTGAAGATGTGGGTGGTTAAGAAAGCTTAACTCTCTTTTGCAGGGAAAGGTCTCCAGCAGAAAACAATCTTCT
>NW_024113294.1:0-9975 GCF_003073215.2 Triticum urartu | reverse complement strand
TCCGGACCTTGAGGTAGGGCTTGACTCACTTGGCTTATTTTTCATGCGTCTTATTGATGATGATATTTGTCAGGATGATGCCGAAGCCAGCCATGCTGATGCTGCAGAGGTAATTATTCTCTCTTCCGATTCAGAACCTTTGCCTTCACTAAAAATCCGTCAGGCAAACCGGAAAGTTAAATTTTCTCATCCTCTTGCTTATTTGGATCCCAAATTTCTTATGAAGACCCAACAGCACGAAGCTCGTCGCACAACCCGGCACAGCGGCCAGGTAGTTACCTCCGCCGGTTTACCGAACAGTCCGGTTCGGAAACGCCGTTCAGAGGTCTCTAATTTGCTTGTCAGTGCTTGTCCTAAAGCGGGCTGCTTTCGTCAACCTCTTAATCCATCTGACTCCGATTACCAGGTTACTTCCCACTCATCCTCTGGCGAGTCATCGGCTACTCAGCTGCCACCGCTCAAAACGGTGCTTGGGTAAGCTATACTTATCATAATATTTGCAGCACATCGCCTTGGAACATATGCTGTATTTGATTTTGTTATTCCTTTCAGGGCCAAGCCTAGGCCAAGCAAGAAGGCTCGCCTGGACAAAGCGGCCGAAGAGGATGCCGTCCTTGAACCGGGCAAAACACCAGATCTTGAAGCGGCTATTCCTGAGGATATACCCAATGATCCACCGCAGCAAGACGACGATCTTATTGCTGAAGAGAGACCTATTGATACCTCAAATCCTGTCAATCAGCCCACAAGCTCCATCCGGATTGAGAAATCCACCGGTCCAACAAAGCCTACTGACAAGCCAACAGCCCCAGTGCAAACCGGCGATACCAAGGATGATGAGGTTGTCATTACTGGCACTGCCATACAGAGCCAAGCAATCCTGTCGCTTTGTCCAAACATTCTGCCAAGGAAGAATTTGCTGCCTTTGGCAAAGGCAAGTGGAATGCTGATCTGGCGACTTACGCTGCTCTGAACGCCCAAGATATCCATTCCGGCTACCTGAACCGGCTGTATACCAGTCGTGACTATGAAGCCGGTCTGGTTAATATGATGAAAGATAAATATGAGGTAACTTCCATATGCTCTTTCCTGCTTGTCATTTCAATTCTTGTTGACGCTCCTAGCCCCCGAGGGCCGGTTTGTAATCTTCTTTCAAACCGGGACTTACTAATATAAATCTTAATGCTTTGAAATTCGCTGATGTAGCCCCCAAGGGCCGGTTCAACTTAGCGTAGTTAAACCGGGACTTTAAGTAATTGAGATGCCGCATCAGAATATATACGAGCAAATAGCCATTAGCCCCCAAGTGCCAAGTTGAATACTTGTATTGATCTTGGGACTTTGTAAGCAATTGAAAGATGAAGATCGAATATGCATTAGCCCCCAAGTGCCAAGTGCATAACTTGTTATGTGGTTGGTACTTCAATCCTTGTACCGTTTTGCTGAATCATATAACTGTCTGCATGCAGGCTGAGCTGAAGACGAAAGAAAGCCAAGTCGCCGATCTCCAAGATAATCTGAAATCCCAACAAGCTGAAACCTCCAAAGCAAAAGAGGAATTAACCAGCGCTTTAAGCGCCATGGAACAGCTTAAGGAGAACTTCAAGAAGAAGCGAGCAGAGATGCCGAGGCTGCACTAAAACCGGTGGCGATGAACTGACCAGCATAAAGCGGCACGTGCATGCCATGACCACTGCTATCTTTGGTAAGCCGGTTTGACTTTCTGAATTGATTCTGCCGTCTTACAGAGCTGCCGGTTTGTTAACCCTTTATGATATTTCAGGGACACGCATTGGTCACTTGGGGTCAGATGTGCGGAAGAAATTGAAAGCCGCCTATACGTTGATCGAACAACTGTACACTGGTGCACAGCGGATCATCTGTACTGCATCCCACAACAAGCCGGCGCCCACCTTTGATTCAGGACACTCTGATGAAACTGTCGGTGCTTCCTGCCCGGGTTGAAGAGCTGAAGAAATCTGCTGCTCGAACCGGTGCGATCAATGCCTTAATCCGGGCAAAAGCTTGGGTGCCGGATTTTGATCCTATTGAAGCGGCTCAGGGCTATCCCAGCTTGAAGGAAGACGGGTCAGAGTTTAGTGAAGCGGATCTGCGAGCAATAAACCGGGAGGTGCGTCCGCTAGCTTGTCAATTGGCTGAAGAAGCAGACTTGTCTCATTATCAAGCCCAATATGACAATCAAAACAAGCGAATAGCTGCACCAATTCATGAAGCGGAAAATCTTATCCCTCCAATCCGTAAGCATACTTGCTCCCGATATTGACCCGTCGTTGCTGATCCATGATGAAGCTGTTTCAAGCATTAATGGGAATCGACTGGACAACTGTTGATTTCCAGCCGCTGGGTAGAGAAACTGAAGCTGAAGCGGCGCAGGATGACCCACAACCATCAGGCCAGGCTGGTGACCAAGCTTGAACCGGAAGCCGGTTTAAAACTGCTTCTCCTTTGCGAAAAACAATGATCTTATTGTGGGCACCGTGTTGCCTTGTAATAGGCTAGCTGATACTTTTGATGTTGATATGCCTTCGTGCATAATTGCATTGCTCTTCCTTTGGGTGATGAACTTTCCAAAGTACTTTCTGCAATAAAAAATCTTCAAGTGCCACCGCGGTTGTACCGTCAGGCGGAATATGATGTCTGCATACATGAAATCAAAACATCCGAATTTTTAAGTATATGACCAAATTTTTGAGATACATAATACCTGCCATCGTTGAGCGTGAAGTTGGCTTGGCCAATCTTGAAGCGGAGTTTTATAAACCCACACTGTTGGAGGAGATAGCAGCTCCCATATATATATGACGCCGGTTTACCATGTAAACCGTGCCGGGTTATAATAAACACCGTGTTACTCCATAAGAGGATGTTAACAAAAAAGATCAAACCGGGCAAATAGTCTCCGGATTGAAATGAACCGTGTTCCGTCAATTGACAGTGTGAACCGGTTGAAAACTTTGTCGGTTTAAAAAATGCAATAAAAAGAAAGAAATATCTTTCAAAGAAAAGTGTGAAGCAAAGGCAATGACAAAACCGTTTGCAAAAAAGGTTTATTTGAGCTGATCAGATGGCGTTACCATGGCCGAACACGACCAAGCTCCCGATAGGTGTAACTATGGTTCTAGTCAGCCAGGTCCCCAAATGAAACCGTGGCATTTATGCCGATCAAGTGGCATGGCAATGGTTCGGGTTCGACCAAGCCCCCAAGTGATTCTGTGGCCTTAGGCCGATCAAGAGGCATGACTGGTTCAGACGTGACCAAGTCCCCAAGTGATCTGGTGGCTCTCGCCTATCAAGAGGTATGGTATTGGTTCGGACGACCAAACCCCCAAGTGATATAACATGATGCTTTTAAAAAGCTAACTCAAGGGGTAAACCGGAGGCCGCTTTAGAACAACTCCGTGTAACCACACATGATGTAAAAGAACAGATACCCCGCTTTAGCTGAGGTTCCGGTTTATTATATTTAATCATAATATATACATCGTCGTAATATGTACATAAGTAGAGCCAATGGCTCAGGTATAGTAAGGCCGAAGATGAGCTATGTTCCACGGCCTGTTGGTCTCCTCCTCTGATGTACGTGAGTCTTTATGCTCTCGAATATCGATCAGATAGTATGACCCGTTGTGCAGATTCTTGCTGACCACGAAAGGCCCCTCCCAAGGTGGGGATAGCTTATGCATATCAGTCTGATCTTGGATGAGCCGAAGCACCAAATCTCCTTCCTGAAAGGTTCTGGTTCTGACTCGGCGACTGTGATAACGACGAAGATCCTGTTGGTAAATCGCCGAGCGGGCGGCTGCTATGTCACGTTCTTCATCCAACAGGTCCAAAGCGTCTTGCCGTGCTGTCTCATTGTCCGCTTCAACATAAGCCGCCACACGAGGTGAATCATGACGGATATCACTGGGGAGAACCGCCTCCGCTCCGTAAACCATGAAGAACGGTGTGTATCCTGTTGATCTGTTGGGTGTAGTATTGATGCTCCATAACACAGATGGTAACTCTTCTACCCAACAACCCGGTGTTCTCTGCAAAGGAACCATAAGCCGGGGCTTGATGCCTCTCAAGATCTCTTGATTAGCCCTTTCTGCTTGACCATTGGACTGTGGATGTGCCACCGATGAAACGTCGAGCCGGATGTGCTCCCGTTCGCAGAACTCCTTCATGGCACCTTGGACAAATTGGTACCATTATCTGTGATGATACTGTGTGGAAAGCCAAACCGGAAAATCACTTTTTTGATGAACTGAACCGCCGTGGCCGCATCACACTTGCTAACAGGTTCTGCCTCCACCCACTTTGTAAACTTGTCAACCGCCACCAGGAGGTGGGTCTTCTTATCTTTGGACCTTTTGAAAGGCCCAACCATATCCAGCCCCCAAGTCGCAAACGGCCAAGTAATTGGAATCATTCTCAATTCTTGAGCCGGTACATGAGCACGTCTTGAAAACCTTTGGCAACCATCACATCGTCTGACCAGATCCTCCGCATCAGCATGAGCAGTTAACCAATAGAAGCCATGGCGAAACGCTTTAGCCACCAGAGATTTTGAACCGGCGTGGTGACCACAATCTCCTTCGTGGATCTCACGCAAAATTTCACGGCCTTCTTCAGGAGACACACAGCGTTGAAATGCTCCTGACACACTGCAATGATGCAACTCGCCGTTGATAATAGTCATGGACTTGGATCGCCGGATTATCTGTCGGGCCAGAGTCTCATCCTCTGGTAACTCGCCCCGGTTCTTGTACGCCAGGTAAGGAAGCGTCCAATCCGGAATAACATGAAGAGCTGCCACCAATTGAGCCTCCGGATCAGGAATAGCCAAATCCGCTTCACCAGGGATCTTGACCGACGGGTTGTGCAGCACATCCAGAAAAACATTGGGCGGGACCGGTTTGCGCTGAGAGCCCAGCCGGCTTAAAGCGTCCGCCGCTTCATTTTTCCGCCGGTCCACGTGGTCCACCTGATAGCCTTTAAAATGACCTGCAACAATATCCACCTCACGACGATATGCTGCCATGAGTGGGTCCTTGGAGTCCCAAGTGCCAGAACACTTGCTGAGCCACGAGGTCCGAGTCACCGAAACACTTAACTCGACTTAGATTCATCTCCTTAGCCATCCGGAGACCATGGAGCAAGGCTTCATACTCAGCTGCATTGTTAGTACAAGGGAACATTAAGCGAGAACGTAACAAAACTTATCACCTCGTGGGGAAGTTAATACGACTCCAGCCCCCGAGCCTTCCAATTGCCTGGATCCGTCAGAATGGATGGTCCAATTGTGTGATCCGGCTTTTCTTCAAGCTTGCTACACCGTCCAATCATTGATGAAATCAACAAGTGCTTGAGACTTAACCGCACGTCCGAGGCACATACTTCAAACCGTGCAGCCCAAGCTCTATAGCCCACTTGGCAATCCGGCCAGTTGCTTCCCGGTTCTGGATGATATCCCCCAAAGAGCAGAACTGACCACCGTAATTGGGTGCCCTTGGAAGTATTGTTTAAGCTTCCGGCTTGCCATAAAAACTCCATACACCAGCTTCTGCCAATGCGGATACCTTTGCTTGGACTCAATGAGTACCTCGCTGATATAATAGACTGGACGTTGAACCGAATGCTCCTTACCTGCCTCCTTTCGCTCCACCACAATAGCCACATTGACTGCCCGAGCATTAGCAGCAACATATAGCAGTAACGGCTCCTTGTCAATGGGAGCGGTGAGCACAGGCGGATTGGCCAATTGCCGCTTTAAGTCCTCAAATGCTTCATCAGCAGCGGAACTCCAGACAAACTGATCCGTCTTCTTCAACATCTGATACAAAGGGATTCGTCACCAAGACGGTGATAAACCAGCTTAACGCGGCAATCCGGCCTGCCAGGCGCTGAACAATTGATACACTTCGGTTTAGCCAGAGGTGATGTTGTGGATCTTCTCCGGATTAGCCTCAATTCCCCTGTTGGACACCAGAAAACCCAATAACTTGCCCGCCGGTACACCAAAGACACACTTGTCCGGATTAAGCATCATCTTGTATGTCCTTCAGGTTATCAAAGGTTTCCTTCAAATCATCAATCAGAGTCTCCTTCTCCCTGGATAACCACGATATCATCCACGTAAGCATGTACATTACGGCCAATCTGCTTGTGAAGACAATTTTGTACACACCGTTGATAAGTTGCCTGGGCACTCTTGAGCCCAAGGCATAGACACATAGCAGAAGGCTCCAAAGGGAGTTATGAATGCCGTCTTCTCCTGGTCCTTAACTGCCATTTTGATCTGATGATAGCCAGAATATGCATCCAAAAAACTTAAACGCTCACAACCCGCCGTAGCATCAATAATTTGATCAATACGGGGGAGGGCAAAAGGATCTGCTGGACAAGCCTTATTAAGATCTGTGTAATCCACACACATGCGCCAGGTGCCGTTTTCTTAAGGACCTACCGGATTGGCAAGCCACTCAGGGTGAAAAACTTCAACAATAAAACCAGCTGCTAAGAGCCTGGCTACCTCTTCTCCAATCGCCTTGCGTCTTTCTTCGTTAAACCGGCGGAGGAACTGTTTCACCGGTTTGTATTTAGGATCCACATTAAGGGTGTGTGCTCAGCGAGTTGCCTCGGTACACCTGGCATGTCAGAGGGCTTCCATGCAAAAATGTCCCGATTCTCACGGATGAACTCGATGAGCGCGCTTTCCTATTTCGGATCCAAGTTGGCACTGATGCTGAACTGCTTGGACGAATCGCCAGGTACGAAGTCAACAAGCTTAGTTTCTGCTGCCGATTTGAACTTCAGGGCCGGATCATGCTCCGTAGTTGGCTTCTTTAATGGAGTCATGTCCGCCGGATCAACATTGTCCTTATAATACTTCAGCTCCTCGGTGGCACAAACCGACTCTGCATAGGCCGCATCTCCTTCCTCGCACTCCAAAGCGATTTTGCGGCTTCCGTGAACCGTTATTGTCCCCTTGTGACCCGGCATCTTGAGCTGCAAATACACATAACAGGGGCCGTGCCATAAACTTGGCGTAGGCCGGTCGCCCAAACAGGGCGTGATATGGACTTTGGATTTTCACCACTTCAAACGTCAATGTCTCCGACCTGGAATCATGATCATCCCAAAGGCCACTTCCAGAGCTATCTTACCAACAGGATATGCTGATTTGCCAGGTACTACACCGTGGAACACCGTATTAGACGGTTTGAGATTTTTATCTGTTAGTCCCATACGACGGAAGGTCTCATAGTACAAGATATTAATGCTGCTCCCTCCATCCATGAGCACTTTGGTGAACTTGTAACCTCCCACCTGAGGCGCCACCACCAGAGCCAACTGACCCGGATTATCAACCTGGGGAGGGTGATCCTCTCTGCTCCATATGATTGGCTGTTCAGACCAGCGTAGATAACGGGGCACGGCCGGTTCAACAGAGTTGACTGCCCGCCTCTGAACCTTCCGGTCTCGCTTGTCCAAGCTAGTGGTGAAGACATGGTACTGCCCACTATTCAACTGCTTTGGGTTGCTCTGGTAACCTGACTGTTGCTGCTGTTGGTTGTAACCACCCTGGTTGTTCTGACTATTTTGATTATTATGTCCGCCCGGATTACCATTAAATCCTGAACCGGAATTTCCTCCACCGTAACCCGGCCCGGACCCTGAGCCACCGCCGGAGCCGTGATCATACCGGAAAGCATTAGAATTCTTGAACTCCTGCATAATGAAGCAATCCTTCCAAAGGTGGTTTGCTGGCGCCTCCTTCGTCCCATGTCTTGGACAGGGCTGGCTCAGTAGATAGTTTAGGCGGTCCGGGTTAGGGTTGGGTGCCCCATTGCGATTTTTCGGTTTACCCTTGCGTCGCTGGCCATTGTCCTGCGTGTTGGTATTAGCCACAAAGTCCATGTTACCATCCGCTTTACGCTTGCCTCCACCACCATTGCCTGCCCAGTGATGCTGCTGACCTTTGGAGTTGCTGTTCCTCTTTCCCTTCCCTGCCTTGTCATCATCAGATTCGGGATCCTTGGTACTATCAGAATCAGCATACTTTACCAAAGCAGCCATGAGGGTCCCCATGTCAGTGCAATGACGCTTCATCCGTCCCAACTTCAGCTTTAGGGGCCCAAACCGGCAGTTGCCTTCTAGGGTTAATACAGCGGTGTCAGCGTTGATGCGGTCTGATGAATGCAACACTTGTGAAACCCGGCGCACCCAATGAGTCGTTGATTCTCCTTCCTCCTGGACGCAGGCAGCTAAGTCCACTATCGACATAGGCTGTTTACATGTATCCTTGAAATTGCTGATAAACCGGGCTCGTAATTGGGCCCATGAACTGATAGAATTAGCCGGCAAGCTTTTTAACCAAGTACGGGCCGTTCCTTCAAGCATCATGGTGAAGTATTTCGCACACGCCGCGTCATCCACATCAAGCATCTCCATGGCCATCTCATAGCTCTCCACCCATGTCTCTGGAGGTTGATCCGCCGTGTAATTTGGTACTTTGCGCGGGCCTTTGAAATCCTTGGGCAGGCGCACATTGCGTAAAGCGGGGACAAGGCAAGGCACCCCCAAAGAACTAGAAGTAACACCAGGTTCGATCGAGATAGTTGGACGAACCGGCGTGAGCTGCCGAGCCTGATGCTGTGCGGCTAACTCGGCCTCCCTGCGCGCTCGGGCCCGGTCCACCACTTCCTGAGCGTTATCAGCACCACCCGCCGGGTTGTTGCCACGGGGTGCTCCACGTCGTTCATTACTCGACACTGCCGGTTCATCCATATGTCTGCTATAGCTCCGGCTTGGACGGGGGGTCGAGTGGATCCGGTCGCGGCTGTACGAGTATGCTTCCTGTTGGACCAAAGCTGTCCTCAGAAGCTCCTTGACCCGTCGCGTCTCTACTGCCTGCGGCGAGTCACCTTCAATTGGAATGGCCTCCAGCCGTGCAGCAGCGGAAAACAAAAACAAAAAAAAAAAAAAAAAAGAAAGGGATGGAATGGCCTCCAGCCGTGCAGCAGCGGCAAGAATTGTCCATTGGGTTGGAGTAGTGACCCGGAGGTGTTGAAACAGCCTGAGGTATAACGGTGTTTTGACGAGGCGGATCCATCCGACGAGGCTGAACCGGCGCACCGGTCCCAGGAGCTTCCGCCCGGTTTCCCTCCAGCGGATTACTGGTTCCTGCTCCCGGGGTGTTGAAAAGGTCTCTGGCCTCGAAAACCGGAGGCAAACGGGATCGGTACTTCCTCCTCATGACTTCATGCGACGCGTTCTGGTCCAACATGAGCCTGTAGGCTTGTGCGTCTAGAGCGGCCCGCTCTGTGGCCATCCTGGTATCCTCAGCTGCCAGGTCCGCCTTGGCCTGGGTGATCTGTTCCTTTACTGCAATCTCCGCGTTGTGGACGTCCTGATCCGCCGGATTAGCTTCCGCCATAAGCACAAGAATGCATCAAATAGCTCTGATAGAACTTGAGCCGGCGGGCGCACAGGGCCTCCTGCCCCGGCAGCCGTCGCCGCTGCTGAACCGGAGGTTGTTGCCGCAGCGGTCGAAGAATGAAGCGCTGCTTGTGTGCCGGCCATGAATATTCCAACCCGGTTGGGCAGATCAGAGGGGTCCGGAATACTGTCCCATCGGAATAGCCCCCAATCCGGCCGTCTTGTAGCTGATAAAGAGATTCGGTTTCTCCGGTCGATGACTCGTCATCGGAACAAACGACGGTCTTGCCGCGAGATTCCGATCCATCCTCATAAATTCCTCCATGGATGACTCCCACGAAGGCACACTTCATGGCCGGTTTAACCCGGGTGGATCGCGCACGCTGAGCCGTCTCGACGAGGTCGGTGCAGATGTCCGGCTCAGGGCCCGGTTCACCTATCTTGCCAATGAAAACGTGAATGCCACCAAAAGGGACCCGGTACCCGTACTCAACTGAGCCGCCTCGGGGCCCCAAGCCTGTGTCGTTG
>NW_024113293.1:0-27661 GCF_003073215.2 Triticum urartu | reverse complement strand
GAACCAGGAGGGAATAATATGCATATAGGATGAACATAACATGATCTTCCACCAATTAAACCAACTAGCATCAACTACAAGGAGTAATCAACACTACTAGCAACCTACTAGCACCAATCCCAGACTTTGAGACAAGAATTGGATACAAGAGATGAACTAGGGTTTGGAGATGAGATGGTGCTGATGAAGATGTTGATGGAGATTGCCCTCTCCCGATGAGAGGAGCGTTGGTGATGACGATGGTGATGATTTCCCCCTCCGGGAGGGAAGTATCCCCGGTAGAACAACTCTGCCGGAGCTCTAGATTGCATCCGCCAAGGTTCCGCCTCGTGGCGGCGGAGTCTCGTCCCGAAAAGTTCCTCCTTCTTTTTTTCCCATCGAAACACCTCAAATAGGAGAAGATGGGCATCGGAGATCCACCAGGGGGCCCATGAGGTAGGGGGCACGCCCTAGGGGGGGGCGCCCCCCACCCTTGTGAGCAGGGTGTGGGGCCCCTGGCCTTCATCTTTGGCGTGGATTTTTCTTTATTTCTTTTAAGACATTCCGTGGAGTTTAGGAATTTTGGAGTTGCGCAAAATAGGTCTCTAATATTTTCTCCTTTTCCATACCAGAATTCCAGCTGCCGGCATTCTCCCTCTTTATGTAAACCTTGTAAAATAAGAGAGAATAGCCATAAGTATTGTGATATAAAGTGAAATAACAGTCCATAATGCGATAAATATCCATATAAAAGCATGATGCAAAATGGATGTATCAACTCCCCCAAGCTTAGACCTCACTTGTCCTCAAGAGAAAAGCCGATAAAAATAAATATTTCCTCATGTTTAGAGGTAGAGGCATCGAAAATAAAATAAAATACGGACATGAAGGCATCATGATTATTCTATATAACAGCAACATATATAGGTTTTGTCATATGATTACTTATGTTCAAGTGATGATCTATTCACAATGCAAAAGTATAAATCATAAACCTTATTTGGTTCCAACAAACTATAATCTCAGTCATTGAAGCAATTGCAATTTATCATAACATCGGAAAGAGTCTATGTCAGAGCTAAAAAGCAAGTCCACATACTCAACTATCATTTAGTCCTCCATAATTGCAAACACTCATGCAATACTTGTGGTTACAGAGTTTTAATCGGACAAATAGAAAGATAGGGGCTTAAAGTTTCCCCACAACCTTTTACCTCAAGGGTAATGTCAACAATAATGGTTCATGCTCCCCTACATCCAATTAGATATATATATATATATCATGTTCTTTCCAACATGCTGAGCTTGCCAAAGGATAAAATGAAAAAGAAGAGGTGAAGATCACCATGACTCTTGCATAATGTAGAAGATAATAATAAAGGATAGCCCTTCGTAGAGGGAAGCAGAGGTTGCCATGCGCTTTTATGGTTGGATATATAAAATCTCAATGCGAAAGAACGTCACTTTATATTGCCACTTGTGATATGAAGCTTTATTATGCAGTCCGTCACTTTTATTACTTCCACATCACAAGATCGTGATCGTATAAAGCTTATTTCTCCCATACCAATCAATCATATATTTAGAGCAATTTTTATTGCTTTGCACTGATGACAACTTACTTGAAGGATCTTACTCAATCCATAGGTAGATAAGGTGGACTCTCATGGCAAAACTGGTTAGGGGATATTTGGAAGCACAAGTAGTATTTCTACTTGGTGCTGAGAATTTGGCTAGCATGAGGGGAAAGGCAAGCTCAACAAGTTAGAGGATCCATGACAACATACTTTATCTCAGATATAAGAAATACATAACTCATTACGTTGTCTTCCTTGTCCGACATCAACTCTTTAGCATGTCATATTTTAATGAGTGCTCCCAATCATAAAAGATGTCAATGATAATATATCTATATGTGAAAACCTCTCTTTCCTTATTACTTCCTATTAATTGCAACAATGACCAAAGCTATGTCTGCCAACTCCCAACAACTTTTAATCATCATACTCTTTCTATGTGAAGTCATTACTCTCAATAAGAATCTAAATGAACTTTTTGTTCTTTTTATTCTTTTTCTCTTTTCTTTTATTCACCCAAGATCATGGCAAAATAATGAAGCCCTTGACTCAACACTAATCTTTATTATATATAGCTCACGGAACTCGATTACATAGAGAGATCATAAAGCAAACTCAAAACTAGATCATGCCAAAACTTTATTCTACTAGATCAAGATACTACTAATAAAATCGAACTAAGAAAAACGGTAAAAATAAGAGTTGTGATTGTGCTACGATACCGGGGCACCTCCCCCAAGCTTGGCAGTTACCAAGGGGAGTGCCCATACCTATGTGATTATATCTCCTTGGTTGGTGAAGAAGGTGGTGGTTATGGATAATCGCACATCGAGCGTAAGAGGTCCTCCATCTTGCGAATAATGCCCTTGAGTGCGACAATATGCTCCTTCAACAAATTTTTTTCTTGTGTGAGATACTTGTTTTGTATACGAGCTAACTCAATCATCTTGAAAGCTTCGATCTCAGTTGGGGTAAGAAGGTTGTGATCAATTTGAAGGATGTCTTTTGCCGCCGGAGCTTGGTCCTCCGTGGCCTTCTTGATCCTTTCATCCTTGTTGACCCTCGTGGGTTCTTCCTTCTTCAGGTCTATCTTCATTAGCCAAGCATCGTTGTCACCATTGTTGCAGGAGGGAGACGACATGATGCCTAGCCTGGAAAACCCTGATAGAAAACAGCTCGAAACAAGAACAGAGGAGGTTTGCGTGATACGGTAGTCAAAACCTCCGGGAGAATATATAATGAATTTTTACCGACCAAAATACGTATCGTGCAAGAAAACGGAGTCCGGAAGGTACACGAGGTGATCACGAGGTAGGGGGGCGCGCCCAGGGGGATAGGGCGCGCCCACCACCCTCGTGGGGCCCTTGTGTCCTTCCCGTACTGCTACTTATTTTTCTATTTTTCTAAATATTCTAAAACGGAGAAATATTGCCTTAAAAATTGTTTTGGAGTCGGTTTACTTACCGTACCACATACCTATTCCTTTTCAGAGTCTGAAACATTCCGGAAAGTATCCCTTATGTATCCCTCTGGGGTTATGGTATCAATAATATTGGTTTCAACATTTATGGGATTACCTGAGATATAATGTTTAATTCTTTGACCATTTACCACCTTCGGATTTGTGCCCTCGAAGTTGTTGATTTTTATGGCACCGGGACGGTAGACCTCCTCGATGACGTAGGGGCCTTCCCATTTAGAGAGAAGTTTTCCTGCAAAAAATCTTAAACAAGAGTTGTATAGCAATACATAATCACCTACATTAAACTCACGCTTTTGTATCTTTTTGTCATGCCATCTTTTAACTTTTTCTTTAAACAACGTGGCATTTTCATAAGCTTGGGTTCTCCATTCATCAAGTGAGCTAATATCAAATAACCTCTTCTCACCGGCAAGTTTAAAATCATAGTTAAGCTCTTTAATAGCCCAATATGCCTTATGTTCTAGTTCGAGAGGTAAGTGACATGCTTTTCCATAAACCATTTTATACGGAGACATACCCATAGGATTTTTATATGCAGTTCTATAAGCCCATAATGCATCATCAAGTTTCTTAGACCAATTCTTCTAGACCTATTAACAGTCTTTTGCAAAAATAATTTGAGCTCTCTATTGCTCAACTCTACTTGACCACTAGACTGTGGGTGATAAGGAGATGCAATTCTATGATTAACATCATATTTAGCAAGCATTTTACGGAAAGCACCATGAATAAAGTGTGAACCACCATCAGTCATTAAATATCTAGGGACTCCAAACCTCGGGAAAATAACTTCTTTAAGCATTTTAATAGAAGTGTTATGATCAACACTACTAGTTGGAATAGCTTCTACCCACTTAGTAACGTAATCAACAGCAACTAAATATGTGTGTATCCATTAGAGGCAGGAAAAGGTCCCATATAATCAAAGCCCCAACATCAAACGGTTCAATAACAAGAGAATAATTCATAGGCATTTCTTGACGTCTACTAATATTACCAATTCTTTGACATTCGTCACAAGACAAGACAAACTTACGGGCATCCTTGAAGAGAGTAGGCCAATGAAAACCAGATTGCAGCACCTTATGTGCAGTTCTATCTCCAGCGTGGTGTCCTCCATAAGACTCGAATGACACTTGCGTAGGATCTGTTCCTGTTCATGCTCAGGTACACAACGCCTAATAACACCATCTACTCCTTTATAAAGATGTGGGTCATCCCAAAAGTAATGTCTCAAGTCATAGAAGAACTTTTTTTCTTTTGCTGTATGTGAAGCTAGGTGGTATAAACTTAGCAACAATATAATTAGCATAATCAGCATACCATGGAGTACTACGAGAAGTACTTATAACATTTAATTGTTTCAAGGAAAGTCATCATTAATAGGTAGTGGGTCATCAAGAATATTTTCTAACCTAGATAAGTTGTCTGCAACGGGGTTCTCAGCTCCCTTTCTATCAACAATATGCAAATCAAATTCTTGTAGCAAGAGAACCCATCTAATAAGTCTAGGTTTAGCATCTTTCTTTTCCATAAGGTATTTAATAGCAGCATGATCAGTGTGAATAGTTACTTTAGAATCAACAATATAAGATCTGAACTTATCACAAGCAAATACAACTGCTAAAAGTTCTCTTTTTCAGTAGTAGCATAATTTCTTTGAGCATTGTCTAGAGTCTTACTAGCATAATGAATAACATTTAATTTCTTATCAACCTTTGCCCTAGAACAGCACCTACAGCATAATCACTAGCATCACACATAATTTCAAAGGGTAAATTCCAATCAGGTGGCTGAACAACATGTGCAGAGACTAATGCTTTCTTAAGTATTTCAAATGCTTCTACACAATCATCATCAAAGACAAATGGTATATCTTTTTGCAATAAATTAGTCAGAGGCCGAGAAATTTTTGAGAAGTCCTTAATGAACCTCCTATAAAATCCAGCGTGACCAAGGAAACTTCTTATACCTTTGATGTCCTTGGGACATGGCATCTTTTCAATAGCATCAACCTTGGCTTTATCAACTTCAATACCTCTTTCAGAAACTTTGTGCCCCAAGACAATACCTTCATTAACCATAAAGTGGCACTTTTCCCAATTCAAGACAAGATTAGTTTCTTCATCTCTGCAAAACTCGATCAAGATTGCTCAAGCAATCGTCAAAAGAGGAACCATAGACGGAAAAGTCGTCCATGAAAACCTCACAAATCTTTTCACAAAGTCAGAGAATATAGCCATCATGCATCTTTGAAAGGTAGCAGGTGCATTACATAAACCAAAAGGCATACGTCTAAGCAAAAAGTACCAAAAGGGCATGTAAAAGTAGTCTTTGATTGATCTCTAGCCGACACAGGTATTTGAGAGAAACCAGAATAACCATCTAGAAAGCAATAGTGTGTATGTTTGCATAATCTTTCTAGCATTTGATCAATAAAAGGTAAGGGGTAATGATCTTTCTTAGTAGCTTTATTTAATTTGCGGAAATCAATTACCATCCTATAACCTGTGATAATTCCTTGTGGAATCAATTCATCTTTATCATTAGGAACAACAGTAATACCTCCCTTCTTAGGGACACAATGGACAGGACTTACCCACTCACTATCAGCAACGGGATAAATTATACCTGCCTCCAGAAGTGAGTATTTCTTTTCTTACCACTTCTTTCATTTTAGGATTCAGACGTGTTGAGGATCACGAACTGGTTGGCATTTGCTTCCAAATTTATTTTATGTTGACATAGAGTGGGACTAATGCCCTTAAGATCATCAATAGTATATCCAATAGCAGCACGATGCTTCTTCAGAGTTTTCAATAATCTTTCTACTTCATGCTCTGAAAGGTTAGCGCTAATAATAACAGGATATATCTTCTTTTCATCAAGATAAGCATATTTAAGATTATCAGGCAAAGGTTTAAGCTCAAACACGGGATCACCCTTAGGTGGAGGAGGATCCCCTAAAATTTCAACAGGCAAATTGTGTTTCAGAATAGGTTCCTGTTTAAAGAATACTTCATCTATTTCTCTTCTTTCGTTCATGGACATATCATTTTCATGGTCTAGCAAATAGTGTTCTAAAGGATCACTAGGAGGTACAGCAATAGAAGCTAGACCAATAATCTTATCCATACTAGGTAATTCTTCCTCACGATGTTGTTTACTAAATTTAGAGAAATTAAACTCATGAACCATATCATCCAAGCCAACAGTAACAACTTTCTTTGTGCAATCTATGGTAGCATTGACAGTATTTAAGAAGGGTCTACAAATATAATGGGACAAAAACTATCTTGTGGACAAGAAAATCAGCAGGATATTTAGTTTTCCCACACAAGACTTCAACATCTCTAACAATTCCCATTGTTGAAATAGTATCTCTATTGCAAGTTTAAATTGTGACATAAATATCTTCTACTCAGCAGGTGCAATTTCATTCTTAATTTCTTCATACAAAGTATGTGGTATAACACTAGCACTAGCACCCATATCACATAAGCCATGATAACAATGATCTCCTATTTTAACAGAAATAATGGGCACGCCTACCATAGGTCTATGTTTATCTTTAGCACAAGGTCTTAGCAATTCTAGCAGTTTCACCTTCGAACTGAATAACATGGCCAGAAATATTATCAGACAAGAGATCTTTAACAATAGCAATATTAGGTTCTACTTTAACTTGCTCAGGAGGTGTATAAGTTCTAATATTGCTTTTACGAACAACAGTTGAAGCTTTAGCATGATCCTTTATTCTAACAGGGAAAGGTGGTTTCTCAACATAAGAAGTAGGAACAATAGGATCATTATAAGTGACAGTCTTTTCTTCAACTTTAATAGGTGCAGCTACTTTTACTTCTATGGGAGGATGATATTTAAACCACTTCTCCTTAGGGAGATCAACATAAGTAGCAAAAGATTCACAGAAAGAAGCTACTATCTCAGAGTCAAGTCCATATTTAGTGCTAAACTTACGGAAAATATCGGTATCCATAAAAGATTTAACACAATCAAACTTAGGTGTCATACCTGACTCCTTACCTTCGTCGAGGTCCCAATCTTCAAAGTTGCATTTAATTCTATCCAATAAATTCCATTTGAATTCAATAGTCTTCATCATAAAAGAGCCAGCATAAGAAGTATCGAGCATGGTGCGATTGTTTTCAGAAAGCCGAGCATAAAAACTTTGCATAAATTATTTCTCTTGGAGCTCATGATTGGGGCATGAATATAACATTGATTTAAGCCTCCCCCAAGCTTGAGCGATGCTTTCTCCTTCGCGAGGCCAGAAATTATATATATAATTGCGATCACGATGAACAAGATGCATAGGGTAATACTTTTGATGAAATTCCAACTTCAATCTTTTATAGTCCCATGATCTCATATCATCACATAGCCCTATACCATATCAATGCGTCTCCCTTCAAAGATAAAGGGAAGAACCTCTTCTTAGCAACATCATCCGGTATACCTGCAAGCTTAAATAATCCACAAACTTCATCCACATATATTAAGTGTCATCAGATGCTTTGTTCCATCTCCTGTAAAAGGGTTAGCTAGCAGTTTTTCCATCATACCGAAGGAAATTCAAAAGGAGTTTCATTTTCAATAGGTTCAGTAGGTTGAGGAGCAACTCTTTGCTCTACTGGACAGGGGTGAAGATACCCCGAACAAGCCCCAGAGAATTACTTTCCATAGTAACAAGTGACAGTAAATTTCAAAACACTATATAAATTTTTCCTTACCAAATTCCACCTACCAAAGGGCTACACTCCCCGGAACGGGCTAGAAAAGAGTCTTGATGACCCACAAGTATAGGGGATCTATCGTAGTCCTTTCGATAAGTAAGAGTGTCGAACCCAACGAGGAGCAGAAGGAAATGATAAGCGGTTTTCAAGCAAGGTATTCTCTGCAAGTATGAAATAAGTGGTAACAGATAGTTTTGTGATGATAAATTGTAACGAGCAACAAGTAACAAAAGTAAATAAAGTGCAGCAAGGTGGCCCAATCCTTTTTTAGCAAAGGACAAGCCGGAACAAACTCTTATAATAGGAAAAGCGCTCCCGAGGACACATGGGAATATTGTCAAGCTAGTTTTCATCACGTTCATATGATTCGCGTTGATTTTGATAATTTGATATGTGGGTGGACCGGTGCTTGGGTGCTGTTCTTACTTGAACAAGCATCCCACTTATGATTAACCTCTATTGCAAGCATCCGCAACTACAACAAAAGATTAAGGTAACATAACCATAGCATGAAACATGTGGATCCAAATCAGTGTTGGGGAACGTAGCAATAATCAAAATTTTCCTACGTGTCACCAAGATCAATCTATGGAGTCATCTAGCAACGAGGGAGGAGTGGATCTACATACCCTTGTAGATCTTGCGCGGAAGCGTTCAAGAGAACGGGGTTGATGGAGTCGTACTCGTCGTGATTCAAATCACCGATGATCCTAGTGCCGAACGGACGGCACCTCCGCGTTCAACACACGTACAGCCCGGTGACGTCTCCCAGCCTTGATCCAGCAAGGAGATAGGGAGAGGTTGATGGAGATCCAGCAGCACGATGGCGTGGTGGAAGTAGCGGGATTCCAATAGGGCTTCGCGAAGCGCTGCGGGAGGAGGGAGATGTGTCACGGGAGGGAGAGGGAGGCGCCAGGCCTTAGATTGGTTTGCTCCTCCTTTTCCCCACTATATATAGGGCCAAGGGAGAGGGGGAGGCGCAGCCCTTGCCCCTTCCTCCAAGGAAGGGTGCGGCCAAGGGGGGGAGGAGTCCATCCTCCCAAGGCACCTCGGAGGTGCCTTCCCCTTTAGGACTCTCCCCTTTTTCTCTTTTCTCTTGGCGCATGGGCCTCTTGGGGCTGGTGCCCTTGGCCCATATAGGCCAAGGCACCCTACAGCCCATGTGGCCCCCCGGGGCAGGTGGCCCCACCCGGTGGACCCCCGGGACCCTTCCGGTGGTCCCGGTACAATACCGGTGACCCCGAAACTTGTCCCGATGGCCGAAACAGCACTTCCTATATATAATTCTTTACCTCCGGACCATTCCGGAACTCCTCGTGACGTCCGGGATCTCATCCGGGACTCCGAACAACTTTCGGGTTACCGCATACTAATATCTCTATAACCCTAGCGTCACCGAACCTTAAGTGTGTAGACCCTACGGGTTCGGGAGACACGTAGACATGACCGAGACGTTCTCTGGTCAATAACCAACAGCGGGATTTGGATACCCATGATGGCTCCCACATGTTCCACGATGATCTCATCGGATGAACCACGATGTCAAGGACTCAATCAATCCCGTATACAATTCCCTTTGTCTATCGGTATGTTACTTGCCCGAGATTCGATCGTCGGAATCCAATACCTAGTTCAATCTCGTTACCGGCAAGTCTCTTTACTCGTTCCGTAACACATCATCCCGTGATCAACTCTTTGGTCACATTGCACATATGATGATGTCCTACCGAGTGGGCCCAGAGATACCTCTCCGTTTACACGGAGTGACAAATCCCAGTCTCGATTCATGCCAACCCAACAGACACTTTCGGAGATACCTGTAAGCTACCTTTATAGCCACCCAGTTACGTTGTGACGTTTTGCACACCCAAAGCATTCCTACGGTATCGGGAGTTGCACAATCTCATGGTCTAAGGAAATGATACTTGACATTAGAAAAGCTTTAGCATACGAACTACACGATCTAGTGTTATGCTTAGGATTGGGTCTTGTCCATCACATCATTCTCCTAATGATGTGATCCCGTTATCAATGACATCCAATGTCCATGGTCAGGAAACCGTAACCATCTATTGATCAACGAGCTAGTCAACTAGAGGCTTACTAGGGACATGGTGTTGTCTATGTATCCACACATGTATCTGAGTTTCCTATCAATACAATTCTAGCATGGATAATAAACGATTATCATGAACAAGGAAATATAATAATAATCAATTTATTATTGCCTCTAGGGCATATTTCCAACAGTCTCCCACTTGCACTAGAGTCAATAATCTAGTTCACATCGCCATGTGATTAACACTTCACAGGTCACATCGCCATGTGACTAACACCCAAGAGTTTACTAGAGTCAGTATCTAGTTCACATCACTATGTGATTAACACTCAATGAGTTTAGGTTTGATCATGTTGCTTGTGAGAGAGGTTTTAGTCAACGGGTCTGAACCTTTCAGATCCGTGTGTGCTTTACAAATCTCTATGTCATCTCCTAGATGTAGCTACCACGTCTATTTGGAGCTATTCCAAATAACTGTTCTACTTGGAGCTATTCTAAATTGTTGCTCCATTATATCATCCGGTATCTCTACTCAGAGCTATCCGGATAGGTGTTAAGCTTGCATCGACGTAACCCTTTACGACGAACTCTTTACCACCTCCATAATCGAGAAAATTCCTTAGTCCACTAGTTACTAAGGATAACTTTGACCGCTGTCCTGTGATCCATTCTTGGATCACTCTTGTACCCCTTGACTGACTCATGGCAAGGCACACTTCAGGTGCGGTACACAGCATAGCATACTGTAGAGCCTACGTCTTAAGCATAGGACGACCTTCGTCCTTCTCTATTCTGCCGTGGTCGAAGCTTTAAGTCTTAACTTCATTACCTTTAAACTCAGGCAAGAACTCCTTCTTGACTGATCCATCTTGAACACCTTCAAGATCATGTCAAGGTATGTTCATTTGAAAGTACCATTAAGCGTTTTGATCTATCCTTATAGATCTTGATGCTCAATGCTCAAGTAGCTTAATCCAGTTTTCCATTGAAAAACACTCCAAATAACCCTATATGCTTTCCAGAAATTCTCATTTCATGTCACAACATATACTCATCAGAAATTCTATAGTGCTCCCACTCACTTCTTTGGAAATACAAGTTTCTCATAAACTTTGTATACACCCAAAATCTTTGATCATCTCATCAAAGCATACATTCCAACTCCGAGATGCTTACTCCAGTCCTCAGAAGGATTGCTGGAGCTTTGCATACTTATTAGCATCTTTCAGGATTGACAAAACCTTCCGGTTGTATCACATACAACTTTCCTCAAGAAAATCGTCGAGGAAACAATGTTTTGACATCCTATCTGCAAGATTTCATAAATAATGCAGTAATGCTAATATAATTCCAACAGACTCTTAGCATCGCTACGAGGTGAGAAAGTCTCACGTAGTCAACTCTTGAACTTGTCGGAAAACATCTTAACGACAATCGAGCTTTCTTTAATGGTGACATTTACCATCATTGTCCGTCTTCCTTTTAAAATCCATCTGTACTCAACAGCCTTACGACCATCAAGTAGTTCTTCAAAGTCTACACTTTGTTTTCATACATGGATCCTCTCTCGGATTTTATGGCCTCGAGCCATTATCGGAACCCGGGCCCACCATCGCTTCTCCATAGCTCGTAGGTTCATTGTTGTCTAGCAACATGACTTCCAAGACAGGATTACGTACCACTCTGAAGTAGTACGCATCCTTGTCATCCACGAGGTTTGGGAGTGACTTGATCTGAAGTTTCATGATCATATCATAAGCTTCCACTTCAATTGGTGTAGGTGCCACAGGAACAACTCTTTGTGCCCTGCCATACACTAGTTGAAGTGACGGTTCAATAACCTCATCAAGTCTCCACCATCCTCCCACTCAATTCTTTCGAGAGAAACTTTTCCTGAGAAAGGACCCGATTCTAGAAACAATCCCTTATTGCTTTCGGATCTGAGACAGGAGGTATACCCAACCGTTTTGGGTGTCCTATGAAGATGCATTTATCGCTTTGGGTTCGAGCTTATGGCCTGAAACTTTTTCACATAAGCGTCGCAGCCTCAAACTTTTAAGAAATGACAGCTTAGGTTTCTCTAAACCTAGTTCATACGGTGTCATCTCATCGGAATTACGTGGTGCCCTTTTAAGTGAATGTGGTTGTCTCTAATGCCTAACCCATAAACTATTGTGGTAATTCGATAAGAGACATCATGGTATGCATCATATCCAATAGGGTGCAGTTATGATGTTCGGACACACCATCACACTATGGTGTTCCAGGCTGTATTAGTTGTGAAACAATTTCCACAATGTCTTAATTCTGTGCCAAACTCGTAATTCAGATATTCATCTCTATGATCATATCATAGATCTTTTATCCTCTTGTCACGATGATCTTTCAACTTCACACCTGAAATTACTTGAACCTTTCAATAATTCAGACTCTTGATTCATCAAGTAAATATACTCAACAATCTACTCAAATTCATCTGTGAAGTAAGAACATAACGATATCCACTACATGCCTCAGCACTCATTGGACTGCACACATCAAAATGTATTACTTCCAACAAGTTGCTTTCTAGTTCCATTTTACTGAAAACGAGGCTTTCAGTCATCTTGCCCATGTGGTATGATTTGCATGTCTCAAGTGATTAAAATCAAGTGAGTCCAAACGGTCCATTTGCATGGAGTTTCTTCATGCATATACACAATAGACATGGTTCGCATGCTCAAACTTTCAAAAACGAGTGAGCCAAAAGATCCATCAACATGGAGCTTCTTCATGCGTTTTATACCGATGACTTACGTGGCAGTGCACAAGTAGGTTGTACTATATTACTATCTTTTGGCATGAACATGTGTATCACTACGATCGAGATTCAATAAAACCATTCCATTTTAGGTGTAAGACCATTGAAGTATTATTCAAATAAACAGAGTAACCATTATTCTTCTTAAATGAATAACCGTATTGCGATAGACATAATCCAATTCATTGTCTATGCTCAACGCAAACACCAATCTCGATGGGTAGAGGGAGCGTGCGATGCTTTGATCAATCAACATTGGAAACACTTCCAACACATATCGTCAGCTCACCTTTAGCTAGTCTCCGTTTATTCCGTAGCTTTTATTTCGAGTTACTAACACTTAGCAACCGAACCGGTATCTAATACCCTGGTGCTACTAGGAGTACTAGTAAAGTACACATCAACACAATGTATATCCAATATACTTCTATCGACCTTGCCAGCCTTCTACATCTACCAAGTATCTAGGGTAATTCTGCTCCAGTGGCTGTTCCCCTTATTACAGAAGCACTTAGTCTCGGGTTTTGGGTTCAACCTTGGGTTTCTTCACTAGAGCAGCAGCTGAATTGCCGTTTCATGAAGTATCCCTTCTTGCCCTTGCCTTCTTGAAACTAGTGGTTTCACCAACCATCAACAATTGATGCTCCTTCTTGATTTCTACTTTTTGGTGTCAAACATCACGACATCTCAAGGATCATCATATATGTCCCTGATATATTATAGTTCATCACGAAGCTCTAGCAGCTTGGTGGTAATGACTTCGGAGAAACATCACTATCTCATCTGGAAGATCAACTCCCACTTGATTCAGATGATTGTTGTACTCAGACAATCTGAGCACAAGCTCAACAATTGAGCTTTTCTCCTTAGTTTGTAGGCTAAGAAAATCGTCGGAGGTCTTATACCTCTTGACGTGGGCACGAGCCTGAAATCCCAATTTCAGCCCTCGAAACATCTCATATGTTTCGCGACGTTTCAAAACGTCTTCGGTGCCTCAACTCTAAACCGTTTAACTGAACTATCACGTAGTTATCAAAATGTGTATGTCAGATGTTCGCAACATCCACAGACAACGTTCGAGGTTAGCACACTGAGCGGTGCATTAAGGACATAAGCCTTCTAAGAAGCAATGAGGACAATCCTCAGTTTACGGACCTAGTCCGCATAATTGCTACTATCAACTTTCAACTAATTTTTCTCTAGGAACATATCTAAACAGTAGAACTGAAACGCGAGCTACGACATAATTTGCAAAATCCTTTTTGACTATGTTCAGGATAATTAAGTTCATCTTATGAACTCCCACTCAGATAGACATCCCTCTAGTCATCTAAGTGATTACATGATCCGAGTCAACTAGGCCGTGTCCGATCATCACGTGAGACGGACTAGTCATCATCGGTGAACATCTTCATGTTGATCGTATCTTCTATACGACTCATGCTCGACCTTTCGGTCTTCTGTGTTCCGAGGCCATGTCTGTACATGCTAGGCTCGTCAATTTGTCAAACACCACGTGATGATCGGGTGTGATAGATTCTAACGTTCGAATACAACGGGTGTAAGCCAGATTTACACACGCAAACACTTAGGTTGACTTGACGAGCCTAGCATGTACAGACATGGCCTCGGAACACAGAAGACCGAAAGGTCGAGCATGAGTCGTATAGAAGATACGATCAACATGAAGATGTTCACCGATGATGACTAGTCCGTCTCACGTGATGATCGGACACGGCCTAGTTGACTCGGATCATGTAATCACTTAGATGACTAGAGGGATGTCTATCTGAGTGGGAGTTCATAAGATGAACTTAATTATCCTGAACATAGTCAAAAGGATTTTGCAAATTATGTCGTAGCTCGCGTTTCAGTTCTACTGTTTAGATATGTTCCTAGAGAAAAATTAGTTGAAAGTTGATAGTAGCAATTATGCGGACTAGGTCCGTAAACTGAGGATTGTCCTCATTGCTTCTTAGAAGGCTTATGTCCTTAATGCACCGCTCAGTGTGCTGAACCTCGAACGTTGTCTGTGGATGTTGCGAACATCTGACATACACATTTTGATAACTACGTGATAGTTCAGTTAAACGGTTTAGAGTTGAGGCACCGAAGACATTTTGAAACGTCGCGAAACATATGAGATGTTTCGAGGGCTGAAATTGGGATTTCAGGCTCGTGCCCACGTCAAGAGGTATAAGACCTCCGACGATTTTCTTAGCCTACAAACTAAGGAGAAAAGCTCAATTGTTGAGCTTGTGCTCAGATTGTCTGAGTACAACAATCATCTGAATCAAGTGGGAGTTGATCTTCCAGATGAGATAGTGATGTTTCTCCGAAGTCATTACCACCAAGCTGCTAGAGCTTCGTGATGAACTATAATATATCAGGGACATATATGATGATCCTTGAGATGTCGTGATGTTTGACACCAAAAAGTAGAAATCAAGAAGGAGCATCAATTGTTGATGGTTGGTGAAACCACTAGTTTCAAGAAGGCAAGGGCAAGAAGGGATACTTCATGAAACGGCAATTCAGCTGCTGCTCTAGTGAAGAAACCCAAGGTTGAACCCAAAACCCGAGACTAAGTGCTTCTGTAATAAGGGGAACAGCCACTGGAGCAGAATTACCCTAGATACTTGGTAGATGTAGAAGGCTGGCAAGGTCGATAGAAGTATATTGGATATACATTGTGTTGATGTGTACTTTACTAGTACTCCTAGTAGCACCAGGGTATTAGATACCGGTTCGGTTGCTAAGTGTTAGTAACTCGAAATAAAAGCTACGGAATAAACGGAGACTAGCTAAAGGTGAGCTGACGATATGTGTTGGAAGTGTTTCCAATGTTGATTGATCAAAGCATCGCACGCTCCCTCTACCATCGAGATTGGTGTTGCGTTGAGCATAGACAATGATTGGATTATGTCTATCGCAATACCGGTTATTCATTTAAGAGAAATAATGGTTACTCTGTTTATTTGAATAATACTTCAATGGTCTTGACACCTAAAAGGAATGGTTTTATTGAATCTCGATCGTAGTGATACACATGTTCATGCCAAAAGATAGTAATATAGTACAACCTACTTGTGCACTGCCACGTAAGTCATCGGTATAAAACGCATGAAGAGCTCCATGTTGATGGATCTTTTGGCTCACTCGTTTTTAAAGTTTGAGCATGCGAACCATGTCTATTGTGTATATGCATGAAGAAACTCCATGCAAATGGACCGTTTGGACTCACTTGATTTTAATCACTTGAGACATGCAAATCATACCACATGGGCAAGATGACTGAAAGCCTCGTTTTCAGTAAAATGGAACTAGAAAGCAACTTGTTGGAAGTAATACATTTTGATGTGTGCAGTCCAATGAGTGCTGAGGCATGTAGTGGATATCGTTATGTTCTTACTTCACAGATGATTTGAGTAGATTGTGTATATTTACTTGATGAATCAATGAGTCTGAATTATTGAAAGGTTCAAGTAATTTCAGGTGTGAAGTTGAAAGATCATCGTGACAAGAGGATAAAAGATCTATGATATGATCATAGAGATGAATATCTGAATTACGAGTTTGGCACAGAATTAAGACATTGTGGAAATTGTTTCACAACTAATACAGCCTGGAACACCATAGTGTGATGGTGTGTCCGAACATCATAACTGCACCCTATTGGATATGATGCATACCATGATGTCTCTTATCGAATTACCACAATAGTTTATGGGTTAGGCATTAGAGACAACCACATTCACTTAAAAGGGCACCACGTAATTCCGATGAGATGACACCGTATGAACTAGGTTTAGAGAAACCTAAGCTGTCATTACTTAAAAGTTTGGGCTGCGACGCTTATGTGAAAAAGTTTCAGGCCTGATAAGCTCGAACCCAAAGCGATAAATGCATCTTCATAGGACACCCAAAACAGTTGGGTATACCTCCTGTCTCAGATCCGAAAGCAATAAGGGATTGTTTCTAGAATCGGGTCCTTTCTCAGGAAAAGTTTCTCTCGAAAGAATTGAGTGGGAGGATGGTGGAGACTTGATGAGGTTATTGAACCGTCACTTCAACTAGTGTATAGCAGGGCACAAAGAGTTGTTCCTGTGGCACCTACACCAATTGAAGTGGAAGCTTATGATATGATCATGAAACTTCGATCAAGTCACTCCCAAACCTCGTGGGATGACAAGGATGCGTACTACTTCAGAGTGGTACGTAATCCTGTCTTGGAAGTCATGTTGCTAGACAACAATGAACCTACGAGCTATGGAGAAGCGATGGTGGGCCGGATTCCGATAAATGGCTTGAGGCCATAAATCCGAAGAGAGGATCCATGTATGAAAACAAAGTGTAGACTTTGGAAGAACTACTTGATGGTCGTAAGGCTGTTGAGTACAGATGGATTTTAAAAGGAAGACGGACAATGATGGTAAATGTCACCATTAAGAAAGCTCGACTTGTCGTTAAGATGTTTTCCGACAAGTTCAAGGAGTTGACTACGGTGAGATTTTCTCCACTCGTAGCGATGCTAAGAGTCTGTTGGAATTATATTAGCATTACTGCATTATTTATGAAATCTTGCAGATAGGATGTCAAAACATTGTTTCCTCGACGATTTTCTTGAGGAAAGGTTGTATGTGATACAACCGGAAGGTTTTGTCAATCCTGAAAGATGCTAATAAGTATGCAAAGCTCCAGCAATCCTTCTGAGGACTGGAGTAAGCATCTCGGAGTTGGAATGTATGCTTTGATGAGATGATCAAAGATTTTGGGTGTATACAAAGTTTATGAGAAACTTGTATTTCCAAAGAAGTGAGTGGGAGCACTATAGAATTTCTGATGAGTATATGTTGTTGACATATATTGATCAGAAATGAGTAGAATTTCTGGAAAGCATATAGGGTTATTTGGAAAGTGTTTTCAATGGAAAACTGGATTAAGCTACTTGAGCATTGAGCATCAAGATCTATAAGGATAGATCAAAACGCTTAATGGTACTTTCAAATGAGCACATACCTTGACATGATCTTGAAGGTGTTCAAGATGGATCAGTCAAAGAAGGAGTTCTTGCCTGAGTTGTAAGGTATGAAGTTAAGACTTAAAGCTCGACCACGGCAGAATAGAGAAAAGGACGAAGGTCGTCCTATGCTTAAGACGTAGGCTCTACAGTATGCTATGCTGTGTACCGCACCTGAAGTGTGCCTTGCCATGAGTCAGTCAAGGGGTACAAGAGTGATCCAAGAATGGATCACAGGACAGCGGTCAAAGTTATCCTTAGTAACTAGTGGACTAAGGAATTTTCTCGATTATGGAGGTGGTAAAGAGTTCGTCGTAAAGGGTTACGTCGATGCAAGCTTAACACCTATCCGGATAGCTCTGAGTAGAGATACCGGATATATAATGGAGCAACAATTTAGAATAGCTCCAAGTAGAACAGTTATTTGGAATAGCTCCAAATAACGTGGTAGCTACATCTAGGAGATGACATAGAGATTTGTAAAGCACACACGGATCTGAAAGGTTCAGACCCGTTGACTAAAACCTCTCTCACAAGCAACATGATCAAACCTAAACTCATTGAGTGTTAATCACATAGTGATGTGAACTAGATACTGACTCTAGTAAACTCTTGGGTGTTAGTCACATGGCGATGTGACCTGTGAAGTGTTAATCACATGGCGATGTGAACTAGATTATTGACTCTAGTGCAAGTGGGAGACTTGGAAATATGCCCTAGAGGCAATAATAAATTGGTTATTATTATATTTCCTTGTTCATGATAATCGTTTATTATCCATGCTAGAATTGTATTGATAGGAAACTCAGATACATGTGTGGATACATAGACAACACCATGTCCCTAGTAAGCCTCTAGTTGACTAGCTCGTTGATCAATAGATGGTTACGGTTTCCTGACCATGGACATTGGATGTCATTGATAACGGGATCACATCATTAGGAGAATGATGTGATGGACAAGACCCAATCCTAAGCCTAGCACAAGATCGTGTAGTTCGTATGCTAAAGCTTTTCTAATGTCAAGTATCATTTCCTTAGACCATGAGATTGTGCAACTCCCGATACCGTAGGAATGCTTTGGGTGTGCCAAACGTCACAACGTAACTGGGTGGCTATAAAGGTACATTACAGGTATCTCCGAAAGTGTCTGTTGGGTTGGCATGAATCGAGACTGGGATTTGTCACTCCGTGTAAACGGAGAGGTATCTCTGGGCCCACTCGGTAGGACATCATCATATGTGCACAATGTGACCAAAGAGTTGATCACGGGATGATGTGTTACGGAACGAGTAAAGAGACTTGCCGGTAACGAGATTGAACTAGGTATTGGATTCCGACGATCGAATCTCGGGCAAGTAACATACCGATAGACAAAGGGAATTGTATACGGGATTGATTGAGTCCTTGACATCGTGGTTCATCCGATGAGATCATCGTGGAACATGTGGGAGCCATCATGGGTATCCAAATCCCGCTGTTGGTTATTGACCAGAGAACGTCTCGGTCATGTCTACGTGTCTCCCGAACCCGTAGGGTCTACACACTTAAGGTTCGGTGACGCTAGGGTTATAGAGATATTAGTATGCGGTAACCCGAAAGTTGTTCGGAGTCCCGGATGAGATCCCGGACGTCACGAGGAGTTCCGGAATGGTCCGGAGGTAAAGAATTATATATAGGAAGTGCTGTTTCGGCCATCGGGACAAGTTTCGGGGTCACCGGTATTGTACCGGGACCACCGGAAGGGTCCCGGGGGTCCACCGGGTGGGGCCACCTGCCCCGGGGGGCCACATGGGCTGTAGGTTGTGCCTTGGCCTATATGGGCCAAGGGCACCAGCCCCAAGAGGCCCATGCGCCAAAGAAAAGAGAAAAAGGGGAGAGTCCTAAAGGGGAGCACCTCCGAGGTGCCTGGGGAGGATGGACTCCTCCCCCTTGGCCGCACCCTTCCTTGGAGGAAGGGGCAAGGGCTGCGCCTCCTCTCCCTTGGCCCTATATATAGTGGGGAAAAGGAGGAGCAAACCAATCTTAAGGCCTGGCGCCTCCCTCTCCCTCCCGTGACACATCTCCCTCCTCCCGCAGCGCTTCGCGAAGCCCTATTGGAATCCCGCTACTTCCACCACGCCATCGTGCTGCTGGATCTCCATCAACCTCTCCCTATCTCCTTGCTGGATCAAGGCGTGGGAGACGTCACCGGGCTGTACGTGTGTTGAACGCGGAGGTGCCGTCCGTTCGGCACTAGGATCATCGGTGATTTGAATCACGACGAGTACGACTCCATCAACCCCGTTCTCTTGAACGCTTCCGCGCAAGATCTACAAGGGTATGTAGATCCACTCCTCCCTCGTTGCTAGATGACTCCATAGATTGATCTTGGTGACACGTAGGAAAATTTTGATTATTGCTACGTTCCCCAACACTGATTTGGATCCACATGTTTCATGCTATGGTTATGTTACCTTAATACTTTTGTTGTAGTTGCGGATGCTTGCAATAGAGGTTAATCATAAGTGGGATGCTTGTTCAAGTAAGAACAGCACCCAAGCACCGGTCCACCCACATATCAAAGTATCGAACGCGAATCATATGAACGTGATGAAAACTAGCTTGACAATATTCCCATGTGTCCTCGGGAGCGCTTTTCCTATTATAAGAGTTTGTTCCGGCTTGTCCTTTGCTAAAAAAGGATTGGGCCACCTTGCTGCACTTTATTTACTTTTGTTACTTGTTGCTCGTTACAATTTATCAATCACAAAACTATCTGTTACCACTTATTTCAGTTACTTGCAGAGAATACCTTGCTTGAAAACCGCTTATCATTTCCTTCTGCTCCTCGTTGGGTTCGACACTCTTACTTATCGAAAGGACTACGATAGATCCCCTATACTTGTGGGTCATCAAGACTCTTTTCTGGAGCCGTTTGCCGGGGAGTGTAGCGTCCTTTGGTAGGTGGAATTTGGTAAGGAAAAATTTATATAGTGTTGCTTGAAATTTACTGTCACTTGTTACTATGGAAAGTAATTCTCTGAGGGGCTTGTTCGGGGTATCTTCACCCCTGTCCAGTAGAGCAAAGTTGCTCCTCAACCTACTGAACCTATTGAAAATGAAACTCCTTTTGAATTTCCTTCGGTTATGATGGAAAAACTGCTAGCTAACCCTTTTACAGGAGATGGAACAAAGCATCCTGATGAGCACTTAATATATGTGGATGAAGTTTGTGGATTATTTAAGCTTGCAGGTATACCGGATGATGTTTGCTAGACGAGTTCTTCCCTTTATCTTTGAAGGGAGACGCATTGATATGGTATAGGCTATGTGATGATATGAGATCATGGGACTATAAAAGATTGAAGTTGGAATTTCATCAAAGTATTACCCTATGCATCTTGTTCATCGTGATCGCAATTATATATATAATTTCTGGCCTCGCGAAGGAGAAAGCATCGCTCAAGCTTGGGGGAGGCTTAAATCAATGTTATATTCATGCCCCAATCATGAGCTCCCAAGAGAAATAATTATGCAAAGTTTTTATGCTCGGCTTTCTGAAAACAATCGCACCATGCTCGATACTTCTTATGCTGGCTCTTTTATGATGAAGACTATTGAATTCAAATGGAATTTATTGGATAGAATTAAATGCAACTCTGAAGATTGGGACCTCGACGAAGGTAAGGAGTCAGGTATGACACCTAAGTTTGATTGTGTTAAATCTTTTATGGATACAATATTTTCCGTAAGTTTAGCACTAAATATGGACTTGACTCTGAGATAGTAGCTTCTTTCTGTGAATCTTTTGCTACTTATGTTGATCTCCCTAAGGAGAAGTGGTTTAAATATCATCCTCCCATAGAAGTAAAAGTAGCTGCACCTATTAAAGTTGAAGAAAAGACTGTCACTTATAATGATCCTATTGTTCCTACTTCTTATGTTGAGAAACCACCTTTCCCTGTTAGAATAAAGGATCATGCTAAAGCTTCAACTGTTGTTCGTAAAAGCAATATTAGAACTTATACACCTCCTGAGCAAGTTAAAGTAGAACCTAATATTGCTATTGTTAAAGATCTCTTGTCTGATAATATTGATGGGCCATGTTATTCAGTTCGAAGGTGAAACTGCTAGAATTGCTAAGACCTTGTGCTAAAGATAAACATAGACCTATGGTAGGCGTGCCCATTATTTCTGTTAAAATAGGAGATCATTGTTATCATGGCTTATGTGATATGGGTGCTAGTGCTAGTGTTATACCACATACTTTGTATGAAGAAATTAAGAATGAAATTGCACCTGCTGAGTAGAAGATATTTGTCACAATTAAACTTGCAATAGAGATACTATTTCAACAATGGGAATTGTTAGAGATGTTGAAGTCTTGTGTGGGAAAACTAAATATCCTGCTGATTTTCTTGTCCACAAGATAGTTTTTGTCCCATTATATTTGTAGACCCTTCTTAAATACTGTCAATGCTACCATAGATTGCACAAAGAAAGTTGTTACTGTTGGCTTGGATGATATGGTTCATGAGTTTAATTTCTCTAAATTTAGTAAACAACATCGTGAGGAAGAATTACCTAGTATGGATAAGATTATTGGTCTAGCTTCTATTGCTGTACCTCCTAGTGATCCTTTAGAACACTATTTGCTAGACCATGAAAATGATATGTCCATGAACGAAAGAAGAGAAATAGATGAAGTATTCTTTAAACAGGAACCTATTCTGAAACACAATTTGCCTGTTGAAATTTTAGGGGATCCTCCTCCACCTAAGGGTGATCCCGTGTTTGAGCTTAAACCTTTGCCTGATAATCTTAAATATGCTTATCTTGATGAAAAGAAGATATATCCTGTTATTATTAGCGCTAACCTTTCAGAGCATGAAGTAGAAAGATTATTGAAAACTCTGAAGAAGCATCGTGCTGCTATTGGATATACTATTGATGATCTTAAGGGCATTAGTCCCACTCTATGTCAACATAAAATAAATTTGGAAGCAAATGCCAACCAGTTCGTGATCCTCAACAACGTCTGAATCCTAAAATGAAAGAAGTGGTAAGAAAAGAAATACTCACTTCTGGAGGCAGGTATAATTTATCCCGTTGCTGATAGTGAGTGGGTAAGTCCTGTCCATTGTGTCCCTAAGAAGGGAGGTATTACTGTTGTTCCTAATGATAAAGATGAATTGATTCCACAAGGAATTATCACAGGTTATAGGATGGTAATTGATTTCCGCAAATTAAATAAAGCTACTAAGAAGATCATTACCCCTTACCTTTTATTGATCAAATGCTAGAAAGATTATGCAAATACACACTATTGCTTTCTAGATGGTTATTCTGGTTTCTCTCAACCTGTGTCGGCTAAGAGATCAATCAAAGACTACTTTTACATGCCCTTTTGGTACTTTTTGCTTAGACGTATGCCTTTTGGTTTATGTAATGCACCTGCTACCTTTCAAAGATGCATGATGGCTATATTCTCTGACTTTGTGAAAGATTTGTGAGGTTTTCATGGACGACTTTTCCGTCTATGGTTCCTCTTTTGACGATTGCTTGAGCAATCTTGATCGAGTTTTGCAGAGATGTGAAGAAACTAATCTTGTCTTGAATTGGGAAAAGTGCCACTTTATGGTTAATGAAGGTATTGTCTTGGGGCACAAAGTTTCTGAAAGAGGTATTGAAGTTGATAAAGCCAAGGTTGATGCTATTGAAAAGATGCCATGTCCCAAGGACATCAAAGGTATAAGAAGTTTCCTTGGTCACGCTGGATTTTATAGGAGGTTCATTAAGGACTTCTCAAAAATTTCTCGGCCTCTGACTAATTTATTGCAAAAAGATATACCATTTGTCTTTGATGATGATTGTGTAGAAGCATTTGAAATACTTAAGAAAGCATTAGTCTCTACACCTGTTGTTCAGCCACCTGATTGGAATTTACCCTTTGAAATTATGTGTGATGCTAGTGATTATGCTGTAGGTGCTGTTCTAGGGCAAAGTTGATAAGAAATTAAATGTTATTCATTATGCTAGTAAGACTCTAGACAATGCTCAAAGAAATTATGCTACTACTGAAAAAGAACTTTTAGCAGTTGTATTTGCTTGTGATAAGTTCAGATCTTATATTGTTGATTCTAAAGTAACTATTCACACTGATCATGCTGCTATTAAATACCTTATGGAAAAGAAAGATGCTAAACCTAGACTTATTAGATGGGTTCTCTTGCTACAAGAATTTGATTTGCATATTGTTGATAGAAAGGGAGCTGAGAACCCCGTTGCAGACAACTTATCTAGGTTAGAAAATATTCTTGATGACCCACTACCTATTAATGATGACTTTCCTGTATGAACAATTAAATGTTATAAGTACTTCTCGTAGTACTCCATGGTATGCTAATTATGCTAATTATATTGTTGCTAAGTTTATACCACCTAGCTTCACATACCAGCAAAAGAAAAAGTTCTTCTATGACTTGAGACATTACTTTTGGGATGACCCACATCTTTATAAAAAGGAGTAGATGGTGTTATTAGCGTTGTGTACCTGAGCATGAACAGGAACAGATCCTACGCAAGTGTCATTCGAGTCTTATGGAGGACACCATGCTGGAGATAGAACTGCACATAAGGTGCTGCAATCTGGTTTTCATTGGCCTACTCTCTTCAAGGATGCCCGTAAGTTTGTCTTGTCTTGTGATGAATGTCAAAGAATTGGTAATATTAGTAGACGTCAAGAAAATGCCTATGAATTATTCTCTTGTTATTGAACCGTTTGATGTTTGGGGCTTTGATTATATGGGACCTTTTCCTGCCTCTAATGGATACACACATATTTAGTTGCTGTTGATTACGTTACTAAGTGGGTAGAAGCTATTCCAACTAGTAGTGTTGATCATAACACTTCTATTAAAATGCTTAAAGAAGTTATTTTCCCGAGGTTTGGAGTCCCTAGATATTTAATGACTGATGGTGGTTCACACTTTATTCATGGTGCTTTCCGTAAAATGCTTGCTAAATATGATGTTAATCATAGAATTGCATCTCCTTATCACCCACAGTCTAGTGGTCAAGTAGAGTTGAGCAATAGAGAGCTCAAATTATTTTTGCAAAAGACTGTTAATAGGTCTAGAAAGAATTGGTCTAAGAAACTTGATGATGCATTATGGGCTTATAGAACTGCATATAAAAATCCTATGGGTATGTCTCCGTATAAAATGGTTTATGGAAAAGCATGTCACTTACCTCTCGAACTAGAACATAAGGCATATTGGGCTATTAAAGAGCTTAACTATGATTTTAAACTTGCCGGTGAGAAGAGGTTATTTGATATTAGCTCACTTGATGAATGGAGAACCCAAGCTTATGAAAATGCCACGTTGTTTAAAGAAAAAGTTAAAAGATGGCATGACAAAAAGATACAAAAGCGTGAGTTTAATGTAGGTGATTATGTATTGCTATACAACTCTTGTTTAAGATTTTTTGCAGGAAAACTTCTCTCTAAATGGGAAGGCCCCTACGTCATCGAGGAGGTCTACCGTCCCGGTGCCATAAAAATCAACAACTTCGAGGGCACAAATCCGAAGGTGGTAAATGGTCAAAGAATTAAACATTATATCTCAGGTAATCCCATAAATGTTGAAACCAATATTATTGATACCATAACCCCAGAGGGATACATAAGGGATACTTTCCGGAATGTTTCAGACTCTGAAAAGGAATAGGTATGTGGTACGGTAAGTAAACCGACTCCAAAACAATTTTTAAGGCAATATTTCTCCGTTTTAGAATATTTAGAAAAATAGAAAAATAAGTAGCAGTACGGGAAGGACACAAGGGCCCCACGAGGGTGGTGGGCGCGCCCTATCCCCCTGGGCGCGCCCCCCTACCTCGTGATCACCTCGTGTACCTTCCGGACTCCGTTTTCTTGCACGATACGTATTTTGGTCGGTAAAAATTCATTATATATTCTCCCGGAGGTTTTGACTACCGTATCACGCAAACCTCCTCTGTTCTTGTTTCGAGCTGTTTTCTATCAGGGTTTTCCAGGCTAGGCATCATGTCGTCTCCCTCCTGCAACAATGGTGACAACGATGCTTGGCTAATGAAGATAGACCTGAAGAAGGAAGAACCCACGAGGGTCAACAAGGATGAAAGGATCAAGAAGGCCACGGAGGACCAAGCTCCGGCGGCAAAAGACATCCTTCAAATTGATCACAACCTTCTTACCCCAACTGAGATCGAAGCTTTCAAGATGATTGAGTTAGCTCGTATACAAAACAAGTATCTCACACAAGAAAAAAATTTGTTGAAGGAGCATATTGTCGCACTCAAGGGCATTATTCGCAAGATGGAGGACCTCTTACGCTCGATGTGCGATTATCCATAACCACCACCTTCTTCACCAACCAAGGAGATATAATCACATAGGTATGGGCACTCCCCTTGGTAACTGCCAAGCTTGGGGGAGGTGCCCCGGTATCGTAGCACAATCACAACTCTTATTTTTACCGTTTTTCTTAGTTCGATTTTATTAGTAGTATCTTGATCTAGTAGAATAAAGTTTTGGCATGATCTAGTTTTGAGTTTGCTTTATGATCTCTCTATGTAATCGAGTTCCGTGAGCTATATATAATAAAGATTAGTGTTGAGTCAAGGGCTTCATTATTTTGCCATGATCTTGGGTGAATAAAAGAAAAGAGAAAAAGAATAAAAAGAACAAAAAGTTCATTTAGATTCTTATTGAGAGTAATGACTTCACATAGAAAGAGTATGATGATTAAAAGTTGTTGGGAGTTGGCAGACATAGCTTTGGTCATTGTTGCAATTAATAGGAAGTAATAAGGAAAGAGAGGTTTTCACATATAGATATATTATCATTGACATCTTTTATGATTGGGAGCACTCATTAAAATATGACATGCTAAAGAGTTGATGTCGGACAAGGAAGACAACGTAATGAGTTATGTATTTCTTATATCTGAGATAAAGTATGTTGTCATGGATCCTCTAACATGTTGAGCTTGCCTTTCCCCTCATGCTAGCCAAATTCTCAGCACCAAGTAGAAATACTACTTGTGCTTCCAAATATCCCTAACCAGTTTTGCCATGAGAGTCCACCTTATCTACCTATGGATTGAGTAAGATCCTTCAAGTAAGTTGTCATCAGTGCAAAGCAATAAAAATTGCTCTAAATATATATGATTGATTGGTATGGGAGAAATAAGCTTTATACGATCACGATCTTGTGATGTGGAAGTAATAAAAGTGACGGACTGCATAATAAAGCTTCATATCACAAGTGGCAATATAAAGTGACGTTCTTTCGCATTGAGATTTTATATATCCAACCATAAAAGCGCATGGCAACCTCTGCTTCCCTCTACGAAGGGCTATCCTTTATTATTATCTTCTACATTATGCAAGAGTCATGGTGATCTTCACCTTTCCTTTTTCATTTTATCCTTTGGCAAGCTCAGCATGTTGGAAAGAACATGATATATATATATATATCTAATTGGATGTAGGGGAGCATGAACCATTATTGTTGACATTACCCTTGAGGTAAAAGGTTGTGGGGAAACTTTAAGCCCCTATCTTTCTATTTGTCCGATTAAAACTCTGTAACCACAAGTATTGCATGAGTGTTACAATTATGGAGGACTAAATGATAGTTGAGTATGTGGACTTGCTTTTTAGCTCTGACATAGACTCTTTCCGATGTTATGATAAATTGCAATTGCTTCAATGACTGAGATTATAGTTTGTTGGAACCAAATAAGGTTTATGATTTATACTTTTGCATTGTGAATAGATCATCACTTGAACATAAGTAATCATATGACAAAACCTATATATGTTGCTGTTTATAGAATAATCATGATGCCTTCATGTCCGTATTTTATTTTTAATTTTCGATGCCTCTACCTCTAAACATGAGGAAATATTTATTTTTATCGGCTTTTCTCTTGAGGACAAGTGAGGTCTAAGCTTGGGGGAGTT
>NW_024113292.1:0-11576 GCF_003073215.2 Triticum urartu | reverse complement strand
CATACACATTAAAAAACCCTTCCCAAAGAAACTAAAGGGAGGTCTATTCTTTTTCTTTGAACTCTGGGATGGACTATTCGAAATAAATAAACATGCAGAGATGACACGTACAAGAAGGTTTCTGGAAGAAAAAAACTAGACCATGTACGCATTTAGAAAATAAAACTGCAAGAATGTTTTTTTTTTGGTACTGCAAGAAGGTTTCTGGAAGGGAAAAAGCATCGACATGTAACTCTTCTTACCTATTTTTTGTGCGGGTAACTCTTCTTACCTACAAGGAAATATAACTACGAAGCCTTAGACCCCATATGCATAGCACATGTACATGCACGAGCAGAATTTTCACACTATGTTCGCATGCAAAAGGCCATGCAACAAAGAAAAATAGTTGTGCAACAAAATCCAAATGAACAGACAAGCGACCGTTCATCATGTTTGCTAATGTGAGTTTCTCATAATAAAATTACTAGATACATCTCTTCTTTCATAGACAAAAGAGTACAACTTGATTTATATGCGAATTGCAAAATAATAAATAATAAATAAATTATTGAATATATAAAACTCAATTATAGGGCTTAAATTAACCCGTAAAGTTGAACATGAAATTAAAAATCACATAAATTATTATCCAAATAAATATGCAAAAAAATATAAGATTGCCCAGAACAACAAGTACAAAGAAAAAAAAATCTATGACGAGCTATGACAAGACATAATTTAATACCATTTTAAATGAATATACACCAACAGTTACTTGGACTACAGCGTAAATAGTTAGGGTGATAGGACATTGTCACAATCATTTAGAAGCATGCATGGAAGATGGACGTACATGATATTGTGCTATCTAGAATCGTAATTGCAAGAAAGATAGCGGCGAGACAGATTGGGGGATAGGACATGAAATTAGGCATTTAATTACTGATGAAATGGTTCCATGTTGTAAGAAAGAAACTTTAGTGCCATTAGTCATCTGCTAACATGCACCGGTGACTTTAATAGCAATAAATACCGGTGGAGAAAACAATATCGAATATATCTATTACTGATTGAATTATATATATAGAACGTTATATAAGGAACACTTATGCATGTCAAATATGTAATGAATTGTTTTAATTTCCTTCAAAATACAATTACATTAAAAATAAATGCGCATCATCTGAGGTGACAAGCTCCGGCGAGCCCGAGTGAGAGAATGTTTTAGAAAAATTTCCACCATTCACTGACTACATCCATTTAGAGTAAGAAGTGGTATAGATATTCACGCTATGATGAGAAGAGATTGAAGAACATATATTGATATGTGGATATATGAGAATGTACTAACAAAACATACAAACACTATATGGCCTGTGTTGAGGCATGTGATGGAACAAAATAAAAAGGTATGGGTATAAGTCATGAATGTTTATATTTTCTTGGTGAAAATTCCCAAAATATATTATGTGAAAAATAAATTAAAATGGATGAAAATGGGTGGAACACTAAAAACTATATATTAGTACCAAAGCCTATCGCATGGCATTGCTGCTTAATAATGTTTTATGAAGATAGATATTTTAGCTTATTGTTTTATATAAATACTGATGCAGCTGAAAGACGAAGGTAGAGAAACCCACCAAGATAGGAATTCTAGCCGCGCAAATGCGCGGGTCACCCCGCTAGTTGTTTCAAATGAAGACCAAACTCATAACTCAAATATTCTCCTCCACGATCAAATCGTAGAAACTTAATTTTCTTGTTACGATGATTTTCCACTTCACTCTGAAATTCTTTGAACTTTTCAAATATTTCAGACTTATGTTTCATCAAGTAGATATACCCGTATCTGCTCAAATCATCTGTGAAGGTCAGAAAATAACGATACCCGCCACGATCAACACTCATTCGGACCACATACATCAGTATGTATTGATTTCCAATAACTCTGTTGCTCGCTCCATTGTTCCGGAGAACGGAGTTTTAGTCATCTTGCCCATGAGGCATGGTTCGCAAGTACCAAGTGATTAATCAAGTGATTCCAGAAGTCCATCAGAATGGAGTTTCTTCATGCGCTTTACACCAATATGACCTAAACGGCAGTGCCACAAATAAGTTGCACTATCATTATCAACTCTGCATCTTTTGGCTTCAATACTATGAACATGTGTATCACTACTATCAAGATTTAGTAAAAATAGACCACTCATCAAGGGTGCATGACCATAAAAGATATTACTCATATAAATAGAACAACCATTATTCTCTGATTTAAATGAATAACCGTCTCGCATCAAACAAGATCCAAATATAATGTTCATGCTCAACGCTGGCACCAAATAACAATTATTTAGGTCTAAAACTAATCCCGAAGGTAGATGTAGAGGTAGCGTGCCGACGGCGATCACATCGACTTTGGAACCATTTCCCACGCGCATCGTCACCTCGTCCTTAGCCAATCTTCGCTTAATCCGTAGCCCCTGTTTCGAGTTGCAAATGTTAGCAAACTGAACCAGTATCAAATACCCAGGTGACTACTGCGAGCATTAGTAAGGTACACATCAATAACATGTATATCACATATACCTTTGTTCACCTTGCCATCCTTCTTATCCGCCAAATACTTGGGGCAGTTCCGCTTCCAGTGACCAGTCTGCTTGCAGTAGAAGCACTCAGTTTCAGGCTTAGGTCCAGACTTGGGTTTCTTCTCCTTAGCAGGCAACTTGCTTGCTTGTTCTTCTTGAAGTTCCCCTTCTTCTTCCCTTTGCCCTTTTTCTTGAAACTAGTGGTCTTGTTGACCATCAACACTTGATGCTCCTTCTTGATTTCTACCTCCGCAGCCTTTAGCATTGCGAAGAGCTCGGGAATTGTCTTATCCATCCCTTGCATATTATAGTTCATCACGAAGCTCTTGTAGCTTGGTGGCAGTGATTGAAGAACTCTGTCAATGACACTATCATCAAGGAAGATTAACTCCCAGTTGAGTCAAGTGGTTGTGGTACCCAGACATTCTGAGTATATGTTCACTGACAGAACTATTCTCCTCCATTTGCAGCTATAGAACTTATTGGAGACTTCATATCTCTCAATTCGTGCATTTGCTTGAAATATTAACTTCAACTCCTGGAACATCTCATATGCTCCATGATGTTCAAAATGTCTTTGAAGTTCCGATTCTAAGCTCGTAAAGCATGGCACACTGAACTATCGAGTAGTCATCAGCTTTGCTCTGACAGGTGTTCATAACATCTGGAGTTGCTCCTAGCAGCGGGCTCTTGCGCTCTGCTCGCTGCCTCTTTTTCTGCGATGTTCCATGAAATTGCCACATACATCTTGTACTTTTTCATTGTGTAACCCTATCTGCAAGTTGACACGGCTAATTTCAGACATCTCTACATGATACTACATTGCATATCCCTTGCGCATATTTAAACCACCAATTAACGATTGTGTGCGTACCATAAACTAGCCATGACTCTGTATGCTGGACTAGCAGGCACTCTAAGGGAGCCTAATGTAGTGCACTGGAATTCCTACATGCCACCTACGATTTTGTGTAATGTACTGCCCCTGTTCCTAAATATATGTCTTTGTAGAGATTCCAGTATGGACCACATACAGATGTATATAGATGCATTTTCGAGTGTAGATTCACTCATTTTGCTCCGTATGTAGCCTATAGTGGAATCTCTAGAAAGACTTATATTTAGGAACGGAGGTACGAGGTAGTATCATGTATGACATCTACATATCTAATTTAGCAGCCAGTAGTAGAAATCATTGTCTGCATATAGGGATTACTGGTCGAAAATCTTAGCAAAGCACACTGGCAGGCACAGAACAATACAAGAGAGAGAGACGCGCTTACAAGATCATAGCAATGCCTCAGTCCAGGATCTTGGTTGGCCAAGCTGTTAGATCCAGAAGAAACATCGTCCTTGTAGTTTTTGCCAGCTGCATAACAAGTAACAGTGACCAGTTAGTATATTTGAAGTACATCGGGCAGGTGATGCTGGACGGGTTTAAAGGTGAGAAGTACCTAGGGCGTGGCGGGTGCTTGGCATCTCTCCAGACGGTGGGAATCAGGTTAGAAACATTGAGGGTGATGACGCTGCGCTGGCTGTTGGGTCCGGTAAGGAGATATAGAACCGTCGAGTAGGGTGTTTGTGGAGAGGCTCCGGTAGGGTGGACTACGGTGTGGGAGAAGCGGATCTGTGGCCGTGGACGAGGGCGTAGGTGAAGCTGCTCCGGTGGTTGGGTTAAGGATGGTGTCGACGACGCGGATCTGCGGCCGTGGACGGGGCGTCAGAAGCTGCTCCGTGGTTGGGTTAAGGATGGTGTCGACGATGCGGATCTGCGGCTTGGACGGGGCGTCAGAAGCTGCTCCGGTGGTTGGGTTAAGGGTGGTGTCGACGATGCGGATCTTGGCGGCCGTGGACGGGGCGTCAGAAGCTGCTCCGGTAGGTTGGATGAGGGTGCGAGGAAGCGGATCTGAGGCCGTGGACTTGTGAGTTGGCAAAGCGGCCCCGTAGGGTTGAGAATGGTATAGGCGAAGCTACTCTGGTAGGGTTGAGGAATGGTGTCGGCGAAGCGGCTCCGGTAGGGTTGAGGAAGGTGTCGGCGAAGAGGATCAGAGGCCGTCGACGGGGGCGTCGGTGGGGCGGCTCCGGGGGGTGTGGACGAAGCGTCTCCGGTGGGGAGTACGAATGAGCCGCTGCAGATGCGCGGCGGTTGACGAGAGTACCGGCGAAGCAGATCCGGCGCCGTGGACAAGGCCGGCACTGAATGGGCTGTGGTACAGTGGTGGATGAGCAGTCTACTTGTTTCTAGGGGAGGTGGGAGGGGTAGATGCGGCCGCAGAAGCAGATCCGGCGAGGTGATGACGCCGCTGGCAGTGAATGGGCTATGGTACGCCGGTGGATGAGCAGTCTAGGGTTTCGAGAGGGAGGGGAGAAAGGGCGATGAAGTACGGACGGCGTGATGCTAGCTCTGGCCTTTGCTTGTCATTGCATATGCATCCATGCATCATCTTAAATTCCAGTAAATTGAATTGAGGGAATTCTCAACCCTCAGAAATCACCTCAGAAATAATCAACATTAAAAAAATCTCTTCAAACAAGCCCAAGAAAATGTTCATGTTAATATCTGGAAATATTGGCAAGAGATAAAATTCAAACCAATATTTTTAGAATCTCAGGAATATTTATTTTGGGCCCTTGAATTAATCCAATAAATATTTGAATTGGACTTATATTTATTATATAATAAATATATGTTCAATAATTCTGGAAATTGTTGTGTGGTTTGGGTTAAAGACCACTTAGTTCGCACAACTATTTTCATGAAGTTTTGAAGTGGTTTAGTATTTTTGCTAAATCAGAAAACAAAGACAGAAATAGAAAACAGAAACAAATAAAAAAGGAAAGCAGAGAGAGAGAAGCCCACCTGGACCTTACCTGGCGGCCCAAGTGGCCGCCCAGCCCACTGGCCCCCTCCCTCTGTCGTCTTCCTCCTTTGCAAGGAGGATCGGGCGCTTGTGGCCGACCGTGTGCGCGACACGCGCCCTCGGCCACCTCTGCTTGCCGCTTCCCCCGACCCTGGAGATGCCACGCACCTCCCAATGGCGCCACATCCACTTCTCCCTCCCACGAACGAACATCCACCTGGTGCACCTGCACATAAAGCTTGCCACTTCTCCCCTCCGAAGACAGCGTATCACAGCCTACTGCATACATACGTAGCTCGAAGCACAACTCCCGCTGAAACACCACGATACGAACGATTCACTAGAGTCTTGCACTTGGCTTGGGCCGGACTAGCAGGCAATATGCACGCCGAACTTCCAAGAGAACATGTTGCGCACGCGACCCAGCACACGGGAGCTCGCCACACACACCGACTGACCTCACCCACCGTAAGGTCGCATGAATGCAAAAAGGCCTCCCGAGCAGCCGAGTCCTATGACACATGCAGGAGCCAGCACGGTTCCACACGAGAGAAGAAACCAAAACAACGCACTCCCATCACGGGAGCCCCTCAGGCCTCGCAACATCCCAGTTGGCTGCTCGTCGTCGCTCGCTGAATAGTGCCAGACATACAGGAGAGAAAGGTGAAAGAAAAACTGTAAGCCAGAGTGGCTTGAGGCAGAAGCCTTCCACAAACTGAGGCAGGAGAGAGGAAGGTACGGCTTGCAATGCCAAGCTCACCTAAGCACCCAGCTGATGGGTGTACTTGCCCATCACGGACACAAAGGGGCCACACACTGGATCATCTCAAGCGCCCAAGCGCCACGAACTCGCGAAAGCCAAATCGATCAAACGAGAACAAAGAGATGCACATCACCTCAGTGATAGTCTGCGAAGATAGCGAACAGTTTTCAGCCCTAGACCCGCAAGTGCCCCCGTGAAAGCTGCAGAAGAAGAGCGAATGTTTTAGAAGCGCTCACAGCAAGTATACGCGCGACATCTGCTGTAACAGCCGATGTTGTTCCTCCATGACATCCGTGGCTGAGAATATTCCAAAAGCAGGAGAGTTCCAGGGCTCGAGAAGTAGGAGAGACAGCCGACGACCGCATGCTTGCATTGATGAAGGAGAAGCAATCCGGTTTGTATCTACAGGTGATCCACAGCCAAGAGGACATCACCGAACTTCTATAATGTGGACAAAGGTGCTCCGCGCTTTTGTATTACATATGCGCCGATAAGTTTGGTTGTGAGCTTTTGTGTAGAGATGGGCCTTCGACATGGGAAAGAACGACGTAAGGTTCGAACTACGCACCGTTGATCCTCACCCGTAACGAAGAGGCACACGGTTATCCGTCGTTTTTCATCGGCGCTCGGTCGAAGTGGGCCAGGACAGCTATCAGACTCACCGGCGGTGTGGCGCTGAGACAGACCACTCTGTATGGCTCTGCAGAGAGGCTCGAGACCATAAAGTCGAAACGACGGAGACCTCGACATCTCATGCAGTTCCGCTAACCACTCCACAGCCCACTAGTTCCTCTGGTACGCCACCAGCCACACATTGTGCCCAAATTGTCAGCGTGGACTCGTACTGTTGCGGCGTGCCACGCCTCTCCGTAGGGCCAAGAGAGGCGTCAACCGAGAGATACCTAGAATCGCAGCTGGTCAGGCGAAACCGCAGGTAGGCCAGCCCAAGTACATAATGGCCCCAGCTCCGCGGACTAGAGCATAGGCGCCGAGCATGTGTATATCTATATGTGATCGAGTCAGACCGAAAGAGGTATAACTCATGTCGAGGTAGACATGTAACCTACCGGCGAGCCAACGGCAAAGGGAGATCCCAATGAAGCACTTTGATGCGTTCAAGGTTTGGGCTCAGTAGGCTTAGTTAACAACTATGACGCCATTAGCTGATCAGCGCTGCTCGCCCCCACACTTGATATGTGATGGGCCCCAATTGTGCGCAATACATAGAGGACGCCGGCACCCGTAATTTTGCCCAACTTTATTCCCTGAAGTCACTCTAGAAGCAATTAGCAACACACCGGGGGCCCGGCGATCAAATTTGGCCAACATATCTTTGAATGTGCCAAGAAATTCAAAGTCATGAAGCTTATGATTGAAACAAATCAACGGAGGACAGCAGCAGACCAACCCAACATGTATCAGAGCTGGTGGATTTGACTGCCTTTGGCCTCGACCAGGTGGAGCTATGTGACAGTCATCAATCCTAAATTCCAGGCCATGGGTTGATTATAAACTTATCGTGGACAGCACTAGTGGTGACACATCCTTGTGCCCCCATAGTTGGACCCCACTCGGTCAGCGGTTTGACCTGTTCAGCCTCCGAGATAGTTGTAAGCGATAGCACTTAGATGGTCAGCAGTTGAGCATCATGCTGAGACTGAAATCTGCAAGTAGACCTCACAATGCACATTTCTCTGGATTATCTCTCTCACACACCAACAACCCGAGTGCCCAAGAGGGGACAAGAAGCACCAGAGAGAAGAGTAAGAGCTGCCAGAAATCGAAAGTAAGTACTGTCAAAGGCGTCACGCCGACCCTCGTTACGATGGCGCTTGCTGACCGGTACACGGAGAGCTTCACTTGAGATCTGCCTTCCGGCCCTGCCGGATTCGGAGAAACACCTGATACCTGACCAGTGGGGTCCACTGGTCAGTCACACAGTGCTGGCTCGAGTCAACAACAGGTGGGACCGGTCAAAGGCCACGTCAGCAAAGTCAACCTGACATGTGGGCCCGGTGGGTTAGTCTAAGTTAAACAGGGAATAAATTCCGGGGTTAATTAGCGCATGGGGCCCATCCGTCAGTGGCACAGTGATCAGCTAATGGCGTCATTAGTGTTAACTAAGTGTGCCACGTTGGCTCGCCGGAGTTTCGCCGGCGACGACCAAAAACGCGGCGGAGACGCACCGGGGTGGCTCGGGTTTCGCCTACAGTGCACCGTTCGGTGCGCCCTTTGGCCCTACGGAGAGCTGGCGCGATGGCGCGTCGGATGGTGGTGGTCTCCGGGCCTGGGGTGGCCGGAGTCGACGGCGGCGAGCTCGGTTGCGGCCGCCGGAGTTCGGGCAGCCGATGAAAACGACGACACCGTGCACGGGAGGATCAACGGGTAGCACCTACGCGTTTCTGCTCGCAGGCTCTCACAAAGCCAACGGGCATATGAACGGGGCCGATTGGCCACCGAGCCTCGTCGGCGATGAGCTCGTGCGGCGGCGTGCTTCGGGCATCATGGAAAACGGCGCTACAGCGAGCGCTTAGGCCGCGGGGTTAGGGGGAAACGACGGTGCAGCTCACAGTGATCACGATGATGGGTTCGGCTTGCTCGGGGATGTCCTGTGGCCGGCGAATCGACGACGGTGGTGGTTGGCTCCCGAGGATGAGGACGACGGTGATGGCGAGGCTGAGGGGCTCCCGGGGCTTGTTTTGTTCTTCTCGTCGACGTGCAGAGCCGCGGCGAGCCTAGGGATACGGTGGGGAGGTCAGGCGAGCTCGGTGGGCGCGTTGGCAGCGAGCGGCGACGATGGTGGTGTTCGGTCACGGGAGGGAGAGAGAGCAGAGGAGGATAGGGTCGGAGGGAGAAGTGGATGTGGCGCCAGGGAGGTGCGTGGCATCTCCAGGGGGGTCGGGGAAGCGGCAAGCAGGAGGTGGCCGGGGCGCGTGTGCGCGCACGGCGGCCACACGCCCATCCTCCTGGCAAAGGAGGAAGACGACAGGGGAGGGGGCCAGGTGGGCTGGGCCGGCCACTTGGGCCGCCAGGTAAGGTCCAGGTGGGCTTCTCTCTCTCTGCTTTCCTTTTTTTTTGTTTCTGTTTTCTATTTTCTGTCTTTGTTTTCTGATTTAGCAAAAATACTAAACCACTTCAAAACTTCATGAAAATAGTTGTGCGAACTAAGTGGTCTTTAACCCAAACCACACAACAATTTCCAGAATTATTGAACATATATTTATTATATAATAAATATAAGTCCAATTCAAATATTTATTGGATTAATTCAAGGGCCCAAAATAAATATTCCTGAGATTCTAAAAATATTGGTTTGAATTTTATCTCTTGCCAATATTTCCAGATATTAACAGGAACATTTTCTTGGGCTTGTTTGAAGAGATTTTTTTAATGTTGATTATTTCTGAGGTGATTTCTGAGGGTTGAGAATTCCCTCAATTCAATTTACTGGAATTTAAGTTGATGCATGGATGCATATACAATGACAAGCAAAGGCCAGAGCTAGGGCTGTGACATCATCGCCCTTTCTCCCCTCCCCTCTCGAAACCCTAGACTGCTCATCCACCGGCGTACCATAGCCCATTCACTGCCAGCGGCGTCCACCTCGCCGGATCTGCTTCTCCGGCCGCATCTACCCCTCCCACCTCCCCTAGAAACAAGTAGACTGCTCATCCACCACTGTACCACAACCCATTCAGTGCCGGCCTTGTCCACGGCGCCGGATCTGCTTCACCGGTACTCTCGTCAACTGCCGCACATCTGCAGCGGCTCATTCGTACTCCCCACCGGAGACGCTTCGTCCACACCCCCCGGAGCCGCCCCACCGACGCCCCCGTCGACGGCCTCTGATCCTCTTCGCCGACACCTTCCTCAACTCTACTGGAGCCGCTTCGTCGACACCATCGTCAACCCTACCAGAGTAGCTTCGCCTATGCCATTCTCAACCCTACCGGGGCCGCTTTGCCAACTCACAAGTCCACGGGCTCAGATCCGCTTCCTCGCACCCTCATCCAACCTACCGGAGCAGCTTCGGACGCCCCGTCCACGGCTGCAGATCCGCATCGTCGGCACCACCCTTAACCAACCACCGGAGCAGCTTCTGACGCCCCGTCCACGGCCGCAGATCCGCATCGTCGACACCATCCTTAACCCAACCACCGGAGCAGCTTCTGACGCCCCGTCCACGGCCGCAGATCCGCGTCGTCGACACCATCCTTAACCCAACCACCGGAGCAGCTTCACCTACGCCCTCGTCCACGGCCATAGATCCGCTTCGCCCACACCGTAGTCCACCCTACCGGAGCCGCTCCACAAACACCCTACTCGACGGTTCTAGATCTCCTTACCGGACCCCGACAGCCAGCGCAGCGTCATCACCCTCGACGTTTCTAACCTGATTCCCAGTCTGGAGAGATGCCAAGCACCCGCCACGGCCTAGGTACTTGTCACCTTTAAACCCGTCCAGCATCACCTGCCCGATGTACTTCAAATATACTAACCGGTCTGTTACTGTTATGCAGCTGGCAAAAACTACAAGGACGATGTTTCTTCTGGATCTAACAGCTTGGCCAACCAAGATCCTGGACTGAGGCATTGCTATGATCTTGTAAGCGCGTCTCTCTCTCTCTTGTATTGTTCTGTGCCTGCCAGCGTGCTTTGCTAGGATTTTCGACCAGTAATCCCTTTGTGCAGACAATGATTTCTACTACTGGCTGCTAAATTAGATATGTAGATGTCATACATGATACTACCTCGTACCTCCGTTCCTAAATATAAGTCTTTCTAGAGATTCCACTATAGGCTACATACGGAGCAAAATGAGTGAATCTACACTCGAAAATGCATCTATATACATCTGTATGTGGTCCATACTGGAATCTCTACAAAGACATATATTTAGGAACAGGGGCAGTACATTACACAAAATCGTAGGTGGCATGTAGGAATTCCAGTGCACTACATTAGGCTCCCTTAGAGTGCCTGCTAGTCCAGCATACAGAGTCATGGCTAGTTTATGGTACGCACACAATCGTTAATTGGTGGTTTAAATATGCGCAAGGGATATGCAATGTAGTATCATGTAGAGATGTCTGAAATTAGCCGTGTCAACTTGCAGATAGGGTTACACAATGAAAAAGTACAAGATGTATGTGGCAATTTCATGGAACATCGCAAAAAAAGGAGAGGAGCGGTGAGCCTATACAGTGTGAACACCTGGCAGAGCAAAGCTGATGACTATCTCGATAGTTCAGTGTGCCATGCTTTACGGCTTAGAACCGGGACTTCAACGATGTTTTGAACATCATGGAGCATATGAGATGTTCCAGGAGTTGAAGTTAATATTTCAAGCAAATGCCCGGATTGAGAGATATGAAGTCTCCA
>NW_024113291.1:0-11560 GCF_003073215.2 Triticum urartu | reverse complement strand
AAGAGAGAGATCATTTGCATCTAAGCATGAGTTGGCTTTCCAAGTTTTGCCTAGTCCGTTAGCAGTTGTCTCACCGGGTAAATGCATGAACGCTAACTCCATGGTTCCGGATGTTCTATCAAGATGGGTGACTATAAGTTTCTGTCTTCTCCAATGGTCCTTGGTAACTCGGATATTGATTAATTCTCGGCATGGACTGGCTTTCTAAGCACAAGGCTCAGCTTGATTGTGCTGCCAGGCAGATTCAATTGACACACTCGTCTGAGGATGTGATCGTTTGCCGCTCGTGATGATACCATTCGACTGTTTTCTCTCAATGAGAAGGGCGAGTTGGATGCCATCTCTCAGATTCCAGTCGTTTGTGAATATCAAGACGTCTTTCCAGAAGAGCTTCCAGGAATGCCTCCTCACCGGCCAGTTGAATTCGTCATCGATCTTGAGCCTGGCACGGAACCTGTTTGCAAACGTCCTTACAAGCTTGGACCGAAGAGTTGAAGGAGCTGAAGAAACAACTCGATGAACAAGAGCGTATGGGTCTCATCCGACCAAGTTCTTCTCCATGGGGTTGTGGTGTTCTTTTTGTCAAGAAGAAGGATGGAACGGACCGACTTTGTGTCGACTACCGTCCATTGAACAAGAAGACCATAAAGAACAAGTACCCACTTCCCAACATCAATGAGCTTTTCGAACAACTCAAAGGGTGCTCAAGTATTCTCCAAGCTTGACCTCCGTATGGGTTATCATCAGATTCGCATTCGTGAACAAGAATATCCCCAAGACAGCATTCAGAACAAGCTATGGTTCTATGAATACACTGTCATGTCTTTCGGCCTTGTCAACGCTCCTCCAACATTCTCTCGCATGATGAACTTCATCTTCACCCTACACAAATGACTTCGTCTTGGTCTTACTCGATGACATTTTGGTCTTTTCCAAGAACAAGGAGGATCATGCCAAGCACTTGAGATTGGTGCTGGACAAACTCAGAGAACATCAATTCTATGCGAAGTTTTCAAAGTGCGAGTTTTGGCTCGATGAGGTTCTCTACCTTGGGCATATCATCTCCGCCAAGGGCATAGCTGTTAATCCTGAGAAGGTGTCTGCAATTGTGAATTGGGAACCGCCTCAGAATGTGAAGCAGCTCCGCAGCTTCCTTGGGCTCGCAAGCTATTGTCGAAGATTCGTTGAGAATTTCTCTAAGATCGCGAAGCCTCTTTCCAACCTCCTCCAGAAGCATGTGAAGTATGTCTGGACGCCTGAATGTGACATCGCTTTCAACACCCTCAAAGAGAAGTTAGTCACAGCTCCAGTTCTGACTCCTCCTGATGAATCCAAACCATTCGAGGTTTTCTGTGATGCTTCCCTTCAAGGTCTCGGTGCTGTGTTAATGCAAGAGAAGAAAGTTGTGGCCTATACCTCTCGCCAGTTGAAGCCCAACGAAAAGAACTACCCCACTCATGACCTCGAGTTGGCGGCAGTTGTCCATGCTCTTTTAACATGGAGACATCTCTTGTTGGGAAGAAAAGTGGACATCTTCACTGATCATAAGAGTCTCAAGTACATCTTCACTCAGCCCAACCTCAACCTCAGGCAGACTCGTTGGGTCGAAATGATTCAAGAGTATAATCCGAGTATTGAATATACTCCAGGCAAGGCCAATGTCATTGCTGACGCTTTGAGCAGGAAGGCTTACTGCAACAGTTTGATTCTCAAGCCCTTCCAACCGGATCTTTGTGAAGCTTTCCGCAAACTTAATCTCCAAGTTGTTCCTCAAGGATTCCTTGCCAACCTCCAAGTCTCTCCTACTTTGGAAGATCAGATTCGTGAGGCTCAACTTCTTGATGCTATGGTGAAGAAGGTGAAGATTGGGATTGCCAAGAGTCAACCCAAGTACAAGTGCTATCGCCTTGATGACAAGGAATACTCTATTCTTCGAGGATCGCATTGTTGTTCCTAAGGGTGACCTTCGTAAAGTCATTATGAACGAGGCTCACAATTCACTCCTCTCTATTCACCCTGGAAGTACAAAGATGTACCAGGACCTCAAGCAGTCGTATTGGTGGACTCGAATGAAGCGCGAGATTGCTCAGTTCGTGAATGAATGTGATGTATGCAGAAGAGTGAAAGCAGAACACCAACGACCAGCTGGTCTCCTCCAACCTCTTGCCATTCCAGAATGGAAGTTTGACCATATTGAGATGGACTTCGTGACTGGATTTCCCAAGTCCAAGCGTGGCAATGATGCTATCTTCGTTGTCATCGACAAGCTCACCAAAGTGGCTCATTTTCTTCCTATCAAAGAATCTATCACAGCAGCTCAGTTGGCAGAGCTATATACCTCCAGGATTGTCTCTCTTGCATGGAATTCCGCAGTTGATATCTTCAGATCGTGGAAGCATCTTCACTTCTAAGTTCTGGGATTCTTTTCAGAAGGCCATGGGCACCAACATTCGCTTCAGCACAACCTTTCATCCTCAAACTAGTGGCCAAGTCGAGCGAGTCAATCAAATTCTTGAAGATATGCTCAGGGCATGTGTCATTTCTTTCGGTATGAAGTGGGAAGATTGTCTTCCATATGCCGAGTTCTCCTACAACAACAGCTTCCAAGCGAGTTCGGGCAAGGCCCCATTCGAGATTCTCTATGGAGAAAGTGCCGTACTCCTCTTAACTGGTCAGAGACTGGTGAACGCCAACTTCTTGGCAATGACTTGATCACAGAGGCTGAAGAAATGTGCAAAGTCATTCGTGAAAATCTCAAAGCCGCGCAATCGCGCCAGAAGAGTTACTATGATAGCAAGCATCGTGACTTGGCTTTCGAGATCGGAGACCATGTCTACCTCCGCGTCTCTCCAATGAAAGGTACTCGTCGCTTCGGTATCAAAGGGAAGCTTGCCCCTAGATACGTGGGTCCTTTCAAGATCATTGGCAAAAGAGGCGATCTCGCCTATCAACTTGAGCTTCCATCCAACTTTGCAAATGTGCACGATGTGTTTCACGTGTCTCAGCTTCGCAAGTGTTTCAAGACTCCTGACCGCACCATCAACTTCGAAGAGATTGATCTCCAAGAAGCCTGTCTTATCATGAGCATCCTGTTGCTATTCTTGAAGAAACTGAGCGCAAGACTCGCAACAAGTCTATCAAATTCCTGAAAGTGAAGTGGTCATCATTCCGACCGTGAAGCCACCTGGGAACGCGAGGACCACCTCCGTTCCGAATATCCGGAGTTTTTCCAGTCCTAGATCTCGGGACGAGATCCTTTCGTAGTGGTGGAGTGTTGTAATGCCCCGTATGTAACTTGCCATATTTGTATTCCAACTCTTGCCATTTTCGGCACTAAGTTATGATATTCCCTCGTGGTTGGGTTTTTTCTTCGTTTTGCATTTTGTCCATGTCATGCATCTCATATCATGTCATCATGTGCATCGCATTTGCATACGTGTTCGTCTCATGCATCCGAGCATTTTCCCCGTTGTCCGTTTTGCATTCCGGCACTCCTATGTCCTCCGCGTCCCCTTTTACCTCTTTTCGTGTGCGGGTGTTAAACGTTCTCGGATTGGACCGAGACTTGCCAAGCGGCCTTGGTATACTACCGGTAGACCGCCTGTCAAGTTTCGTGCCATTTGGAGTTTGTTTGATACTCCAACGGTTAACCGAGGAACCGTAAAGGCCTCGTGTGTGTTGCAGCCCAACACCCCTCCAAAGTGGCCCAAAACCCACTCCAAACCCCCTCCATCCTCTCGGTCGTTCGATCACGATCGCGTGGCCGAAAACCGCACCTCATTTGGACTCTCCTAGCTCCCTCTACTATAAATATATGCCCCCCTCCGAAAATTCCTGGTCCCGAACCCCTACCCTAGCCCCTCCCCATGCCGGACACGTCCGGATGGCCGGACGCGTCCGCCGCCCGCCGCCACTATCGGACCGCCACTGGTGGCCCGCTCCCCAGCGCCCCGGCCCACCTGGTCCGTGGGTCGGCCTCCGGGGCCGCTCCTTCGCCGCCGGCCCGGAACCCGCAGCGCGCCGCCGCCTCTTCCTCGTCCCCAGGCCTCCGGCGGGATCCGGCCGGATCTCGCCGCCCCAACTCCGCGACTTCTCCGGCGAGCTTCCCCGGTGAACCTCGGTTCGCGTGCCTCAGATCCAGATCCAGAGAGGGTTGACCTTCGTTTTTCCCTAAGTCCCCAGTTCAATATTTTTAGCATCTTCATCGCATCATAACTTTGCGCATCCGTTGCTCCGTTTTGGGCGATGTAGCATATCAAATTGTTCGTCTGGATGTGCTTCATTTCATTCCATTGCACCATGCTTGTTTGAGTTCATCTTGATGCCCTAAATGCTGTTGCAAGAGTGCTATGTAATGTTAGTTCTGTTTCTTAACAGATTATGGACATTTGTCATTTTTGCCATGTTTAATGTGTACCTCCTATGAACTTGAGCCCTACATGTGTTTTGGGATATGCCATTCCATCTTTACAGGGGTGTATGCCATGTATTTTTGTGACCAATGTGGTGACTAGCACAAGCATGCAAAGTAGCTCTCGTGATTGTTGCTGATTTCAGGGACTTAGAATTCTTCTAAGTCTTTTTCCTGATGTTATTTTTATGCCATGGTATTCATGTTTGCTACAGAGTGATCCATGCCTCTTTTGAGCATGTTCAGTAAGGATGATTTTGAGATATTGTTATTCTATCCATTCCATGTCTTTGTTTGCAATTATGGAGTACCCTAGCATGACTCAATCTTGCTCTACTTTTGCTATAAAATGTTCCTGCAGATTGTTTACATGTTATTCAATTTTGCCAAGGTTGTTGTAGTTGATCCTTGCATGCTATGAGATTGTTCTTGCCATGGTTAGCTACTTGATCTTGTCTTCTTGCTGGGTGTATGCTTAGTCTATCATGCAAAGCCTTGTGGTGAGTGCATCGAGCTTGCAAACATGCCTATGTAACTCTGTTTATGCCATGTCCAGTTTTCTGCTAAGTCTGAATCTATTAACGAAACTTGCTATGTTTACATGGGTGCCATCATGTTTTCTGTGCTCTTTTGGCTTATGGTCAGTAAGGGACTTTTGTTACATGCTTTGAGTAGTTTCATGCCATGCCTTGCTTTGCCATGATATGTTCCTGTAGCATGCTGTTATCTTGCTCTAAACTTGCTTCCTGATGTTAAATCCTGACATGTTATTTTCACTAAGTCTGTGAACCTGATATCTTTTGCACTTTTGCCATGCTTGTTTGAACCTGCTATTGTGTGATTTAGCCGTAGCTCAGTGTTCATCTTTTGTCAAGCATCTTGAGTGGATCACTGCCATGTGCTTTGTTGCTATGTTAGAGTGCAGTAGCTTATTTTCTTGATGCATTTTAGATGGCATCGTGCTGTTAATCGCAGTTTAGTGCCATTATTGTTTTGCTTGCCATTTGCAAACCGTGCATCCGATTCCGGTGATCTTTATATCAATTTCGACCGAAATCAACTCATCTTTCCAGCGGCACTCTTGGTTTTGCCAAGTTGAGGCCGTTCAATCTTTCCTTTCGAAGCATGCATATGCATTGCATATCACATCCCGCATATCATGCCATGTTTTGCATCATGTTGCTTGCGCATTGCACGTGGTTGATTGTGGTTCCCTTTGCTTGTGTTCTTGCTTTGGGTAGACGCGGAGACGAGTACGTGATCGAGGAACCCGTTGAGTACACTTACGAGGATCAAGCTTACGTCAACTCGGAGAACTTTGCAGGCAAGATGACCATACCCTCGAAATCACTTCTATCTTTGCTTGCTAGTTGCTCTCTCTATTGCTATGCCTATGCTATGATACCTACCACATGCTTTATCATGCCTCCCATATTGCCATGTCAAACCTCTAACCCATCTTGTCCTAGCAAACCGTTGTTTGGCTATGTTACTTCTTTGCTTAGCCCCTCTTGTAGTGTTGCTAGTTACATGTGATGATTGGAGTTTGTTCGTTGTTGGAACATGTTTATTGTTGGGATATCACTATTATATCTTGTTTACCTTAATGCATCTATATACTTGGTAAAGGGTGGAAGGCTCGGCCTTATGCCTGGTGTTTTGTTCCACTCTTGCCGCCCTAGTTTCCGTCATACCGGTGTTATGTTCCTTGATTTTGCGTTCCTTACGCGGTTGGGTTATAATGGGAACCCCTTGACTGTTCACCTTGAATAAAACTCTCCAGCAAGGCCCAACTTGGTTTTACCATTTGCCACCTAGCCTTTTTCCCTTGGGTTCCGGACTCAAGGGTCATCTTTATTTTAAACCCCCGGGCCAGTGCTCCTCTGAGTGTTGGTCCAACCTGTCAGCCGGTGGCCACCAGGGGCAACTCTGGGTGGCCTACCGGAATCTTGGACAATCGGTGTGCCCTGAGAACGAGATATGTGCAGCTCCTATCGGGATTTGTCGGCACATTCGGGTGGCTTTGCTGGTCTTGTTTTACCATTGTCGAAATGTCTTGTAACCGGGATTCCGAGTCTGATCGGGCTCGTCCTGGGAGAAGGAATATCCTTCGTTGACCGTGAGAGCTTGTGATGGGCTAAGTTGGGACACCCCTGCAGGGATTTGAACTTTCGAAAGTCGTGCCGGTGGTTATGGGCAGATGGGAATTTGTTAATGTCCGGTTGTAGAAAACCTAAAACTTAACTTAATTTAAATGGATCAATCGCGTGTGTAGCCATGATGGTCTCTTTTCGCCGGAGTCCGGGAAGAGAACACGGTCTCGTGTTATGCTTGAACGTAAGTAGTGTAAGTTGTTCTAGGATCACTTCTTGATCATAGATTCTTGATCGTGCCTTGCCTTCTCTTCTCGCCCTCATTTGTGTATGTTAGCCACCATATATGCTAGTGCTTGCTGCAGCTCTACCTCACATACCTTTTACCTACCCATAAGCTTATATACTCTTGATCGCGAGGGTGTGAGATTGCTGAGTCCCCATGACTCACAGATTACTTCCAAAACTAGATGCAGGTGCCGATGATACCATTCCAGGAGATGCGACTGAACTCAAGTGGGAGTTGGATGAGGACTTAGGATGTTACTACATTTCCTTTCCAGACGATCAGTAGTGGAGCCCAGTTGGGGCGATCGGGGATCTTATGCATTTGGGGTTGTCTTTATTTTGGTTCCGTAGTCGGACCTTGATTGTATCTGGATGATTGTAATGCTATATTTATGTATTGTGCGAAGTGTTGATCGTAACATAACTCTGATCCTCTTTCTAATTTAGTAAATGGGATGTGTAAAGATTACCCCTCTTGCGACATTGCCTACAATGCGGTTATGCCTCTAAGTCGTGCTTCGACACGTGGGAGATATAGCCGCATCGTGGGTGTTACACCGTTGTACAATGGATTTTGTAGGGCCCGTTAAGCCATCCTTCCAATACGGTTCCACGCCCTGTAGTGGGCTTTTGCTTCTTTGTAATTGAGTCGGGCGACTTATGAGAGTGCACCTTTTAGTTCGGACTGGGGGTTTTGTCAGAGCCGGATTATCCCAAAATTGCGTTTGGGTTTTCCAGGGCACTTTCCATCGCACAGTATTTCCGTACTATGGCCGCCAAGTCAGCGAAGTGTGCTCATGTCACGACTTATGGCGTTGAGGACCCCTTGTCCGTGCAATTGTTGCAAAAGAACGAAATTGCGTCTTCCTCGCGACAGTCCTTGACCTTGTTCATTACAAGGAGGAATCTGGCCCAATAGTGATGTACTGTCTCTTGGGGCGCTTGCCTAATGTGGGAAAGATCGTTTGTATCTGGGTGGGTGGGTGGATTTAAGTCCAGACCTTGACCCAATCTGTGATCCCGGGGCAGGGGAGTTTCCGATCTTGGAAGTTCGGGCTCCGGGATGTTGCCCTGTGGGTTCGGTATGCGGCCTGATTCTGGATTCAGGGTTAGGGCGGTGTCCTCCCGTGAGCGAGTATCCGGCTCGGGGAGCTCGGGAATCCGGACATAGTTCGTCCTCAGGATAGAGGGAGAATCGCCGCATTGCTCCTCCACCACCGCTATCTGATGGGTGACCGGCGGAGAGTTAATCTCCCTTTGGTCGGGTTTAAGCCCGATCCGATCGTAGTCCGTAGTGACTCCCAGAGCGGCGATGCGATCCAAGAGCTCGTTCAAAGAGGAGAGCTCCATTGGATCCATCTGCTCGGCAAATTTCGAGCCGATGTGGAGGCTATTTTCGATGACCCGAGAAGTCATCGTCGGCGCCCGGCCGAGTGGGCGGTCATGACGAAGCCGCCTAGTCGGAGAGTTTGGCCTACAGCCAGGGCTCCCCCAGAGGTGATGTTGTCCTTGACAACGAGGCGAGCCATCCTCCTTATGATGACGACACAGTGGAACTCTCAATGAAAGCACCAATGTCGGTGTCAAAACCGGCGGATCTCGGGTAGGGGGTCCCGAACTGTGCGTCTAAGGGATGGTAACAGGAGGCAGGGGACACGATGTTTACCCAGGTTCGGGCCCTCTTGATGGAGGTAATACCCATACGTCCTGCTTGATTGTTCTTGATGATATGAGTATTACAAGAGTTGATCTACCACGAGATCAAGAGGCTAAACCCTAGAAGCTAGCCTATGGTATGATTGTATGTTGTCCTACGGACTAAAACCCTCCGGTTTATATAGACACCGGAGGGCTAGGGTTACACAAGGTCGGTTACAAAGGAGGAGATATACATATCCGTATTGCCTAGCTTGCCTTCCACGCCAAGTAGAGTCCTATCCGGACACGAGACGAAGTCTTCAATCTTGTATCTTCATAGTCCAACAGTCCGGCCAAAGGATATAGTCCGGCTGTCCGGAGACCCCCTAATCCAGGACTCCCTTAGCCGGTTTACTACATTGGCGAGGTACTTATTGAATCCAAGCAGAGATATCCACACTGGCAGAAGCTTGTGTATGGGGTTTTCATGGCAAGCCGGAAGCTCAAACAATATTTTCAGGGTCATTCCATTACTGTTGTTAGCTCTGCTCCTTTAGGAGACATCATTCAAAACAAGGAAGCCACATGCCGGGTTGCTAAATGGGCCATTGAGCTTGGACCTCACGGTTTAAAATATGTGCCTCATACAGCCATCATGTCCCAAGCACTTGTGGATTTCATTAATGACTGGACAGAGTTGCATGCACCTGAGGAAAAGTCAGATAAGACATATTAGACTATTCATTTTGATGGATCCATGCAGTTGGAGGGCTCGGGGGCTGGAGTTGTCTTGACTTCCCCATGAGGTGATAAATTTTCTTATGTTCTCCGACCAATGTTCCCTTGTACTAACAATGCAGCTGAGTATGAGGCCTTGCTCCATGGTCTTCGGATGGCTAAAGAGATGAATCTGAGCCAGTTGAGGTGTTTTGGCGATTCAAATCTGGTAGCTAAGCAAGTTTCCGGTACTTGGGATTCTAAGGATCCGCTTATGGCGTCTTATCGCCGAGAGGTTGATGCTATTGCAGGTCATTTCAAGGGTTATCAAGTTGAGCATATTGATCACAGGAAGAATGAGGGGCTGACACTTTAAGTCGGCTAGGGTCTCAGCGTAAGCCGGTGCCACCTAACACGTTTCTGGATATTTTGCTTAACCCGTCTGTTAAATTGCCTACAAAGGAGGATCTTGCTGTCCCTGACCTGGAGGCGCAATTGGTGGCGGCTCTTCATGCTATTCCTGACTGGACGGTTCAATATTTGGCTTACATGACCCGTGGTGAGTTGCCGGAGGATGAGGTCTTGGCCAGACAGATAACTCGACGGTCTAAGTCATTGTCAATTGTCAATGGGGAGTTGCACCATCGCAGTGTCACAGGGGCGTTTCAACGCTGTGTCTCTCCTGAAGAAGGCTGTGACATTTTACGAGAGATCCACGGAGGAGATTGTGGTCATCATGCCGGCTCTAAATCTCTGGTAGCCAAGGCTTTTTGTCATGGGTTCTATTGGTTGACGGCTCATGTTGATGCTGAGGATTTGGTAAGTAGATGTAACGGCTGTCAGAAATTTTCACGACGAGCTCATGTGTCGGCTCAAGAATTGAGGATGATTCCAATTACTTGGTCGTTTGCAACTTGGGGGCTTGATATGGTTGGGCCCTTTAAGAGGTCCAAGGATAATAAGACCCACCTCTTGGTGGCAGTTGATAAGTTTACTAAGTGGGTTGAAGCAGAGCCGGTTAGTAAATGTGATGCAACAACGGTGGTTCAATTCATGAAGAAGGTGATCTTCTGTTTTGGCTTTCCACACAACATTATAATAGATAATGGTACTAATCTCTCTAAAGGCGCTATGGAAGAGTTTTGTCAACGGGAGCATATTCGGCTTGACGTTTCCTTTGTGGCTCACCCTCAATCCAATGGTCAGGCAGAACGAGCAATTCAGGAGATTCTGCGAGGTATCAAGCCCCGGCTTATGGTTCCTTTGCAGAGAACGCCGGGTTGTTGGGTGGAGGAGTTACCCTCAGTGTTATGGAGCATCAATACGACCCCCAACAGGTCTACGGGTTACACACCCTTTTTCATGGTTTATGGGGCAGAGGTGGTTCTCCCTAGTGACATCCGTCACGATTGACCCCGGGTGGCAGCTTATGTTGAGGTTGACAATGAAAAGGCGCGTAAAGATGCACTTGAAGTATTGGATGAGGAGCGTGATCTCGCGGCGGCTCGGTCGGTAATTTATCAGCAAGACCTATGTCATTATCATAGCCGCCAGGTCAAAACCAGAACCTTTCAAGAAGGTGACTTAGTGCTCCAGTTCATCCAAGATCAGACAGATATGCACAAGTTATCACCTCCTTGGGGAGGACTTTTCGTGGTCAACAAGAATTTACATAATGGGTCATACTACCTTATCGATGTTCGAGACAACAAGGACTCACGCACATCGGAGGAGGAGACTCGTCGGCCGTGGAACATTGCTCATCTTTGGCCCTACTATACTTGAGTCACCGGCTCTCATGATGTACATAGTTACCTGATGTATATATTATAAGCAGTATAATAAAGACGGCATCCCTGACAATTCAGGGCCTCTGTCATTTCGCTTCCTCGAAGCTGAGTTTTTATCATCATATTCACTTAAGAGGCTTGACGGCCAAAATTCAGGGACCAAAGAGAGTTGGATGCACCGCACGGCTCAAACATAGGTCCCTGACGAGCACGATTGGTAAGCATGTCACTTGGGGGCTTCCTGTTCAAACATAGGTGCATTCGACCAAAGAGAACATAGCGTTACTACCCTCTTGACCAGGTTTGTTCAAACATAGGCGTATTCGACCAAAGAGAACATAATCTGTCGGGATCATCCTACCTGTAACCAGCTGCTTCAACTCCATCAAGTAATCCTGATTGACCCACCGAACTCCTAACGATCAGTCTTTACGGCGTATTTGACAAAGATCTGAGCTCGTTAAGGTTCAAACGGCGGCTTGTCATGTGATAGCACAGTTTATAGATAGTCAGGATAGATCCAGGCTTCATAAGCCGCCTTCCTTGAAACTTGGATAAATCGGCCCGTGATGTATGCTGTTACTCTGACCCCGCGTACTCCTGATATGTCTATAAAGCAAGAT
>NW_024113290.1:0-9500 GCF_003073215.2 Triticum urartu | reverse complement strand
GATCGGGTGCTAAGCTAATGGAATGGGTCATGTCAATCAGATCATTCACTTAATGATGTGATCCCGTTAATCAAATAACAACTCCTTGTTCATGGTTAGGAAACATAACCATCTTTGATTAACGAGCTAGTCAAGTAGAGGCATACTAGTGACACTCTGTTTGTCTATGTATTCACACATGTATTATGTTTCCGGTTAATACAATTCTAGCATGAATAATCAACATTGATCATGATATAAGGAAATAAATAATAACTTTATTATTGCCTCTAGGGCATATTTACTTCAATAGCAACATCAATCTCAGAACATAGTGGATACTAGGGATCAAACCCTAACAAAACTAACTCGATTACATGATAAATCTCATCCAACCCATCACCGTCTAGCAAGCCTCTGATGGAATTACTCAAGCACGGCGGTGAGCATCATGAAATTGGAGATGGAGGATGGTTGATGATGACGATGGCGACGAATCCCCCTCTCCGGAGCCCCGAACGGACTCTAGATCAGCCCTCCCGAGAGGTTTTAGGGCTTGGCGGCGGCTCCGTATCGTAAAACGCGATGATTTCTTCTCTCTGATTTTTTTCTCTCCGAAAGCAAATATATAGAGTTGGAGTTGGCGTCGGAGGGCATCCAGGGGGGCCATGAGGTAGGGGGCCGCGCCCTAGGGGGGCGCTCCCCCCACCCTCGTGAGAAGGGTGTGGGCCCCCTGGTCGTCATCTTTGGCAAGGATTTTTTATTATTTTTGTTGGGGAACGTAGTAATTTCAAAACAATTCCTACGCACACGCAAGATCATGGTGATGCATAGCAACAAGAGAGGTGAGTGTTTGTCTACGTACCCTCGTAGACCGGCAACGGAAGCATTGACACAACGTAGAGGAAGTAGTCGTACGTCTTCCCGATCCGACCGATCCAAGTACCGCACGTACGGCACCTCCGAGTTCTGCACACGTTCAACTCGGTGACGTCCCTCGAGCACCAATCCAGCAAAGTATTGAGGGAGAGTTTTGTCAGCACGACGGCGTGATGACGGTGATGATGTTCTACCGACGTAGGGCTTCGCCTAAGCACCGCTACGATATGACCAAGGTGGAATATGGTGGAAGGGGGCACCGCACACGGCTAAGGAACGATCACGAAGATCAACTTGTGTGTCATGGGGTGCCCCCTTGCTCCCGTATATAAAGGAGGGAGAGGGGGAGGTGCGTCCAGCCCAAGGGGTGCGCCTGGAGGAGTCCTACTCCCATCGGGAGTAGGACTCCCCCCTCTTGCCTTGTTGGAAAAGGAAGGGGGAAGGGAGAAAGAGGAAAGGGGGGCGCCGCCCCCCCCCCTTCCTTGTCCTATTCGGACTAAGGGGGGAGGGGGCGCGCGGCCTGCCCTGGACGGCCCTCCTCTTCTCCCTTAGGGCCCATGTAGGCCCAATAACCCCCGGGGGGTTCCGGTAACCCCCCGGTACTCCGGTAAAATCCCGATTTCACCCGGAACATTTCCGATATCCAAATATAGGCTTCCAATATATCAATCTTTATGTCTCGACCATTTCGAGACTCCTCGTCATGTCCGTGATCACATCCGGGACACCGAACAACCTTCGGTTCATCAAAACACAAAAACCCTAATTACGATCGTCACCGAACTTTAAGCGTGCGGACCCTACGGGTTCGAGAACTATGTAGACATGACCGAGACACGTCTCCGGTCAATAACCAATAGCGGAACCTGGATGCTCATATTGGATCCTACATATTCTACTAAGATCTTTATCGGTCAGACCGCATAACAATATACGTTGTTCCCTTTGTCATCGGTATGTTACTTGCCCAAGATTTGATCGTCGGTATCTCAATACCTAGTTCAATCTCGTTACCGGCAAGTCTCTTTACTCGTTCCGTAATACATCATCCCGCAACTAACTTATTAGTTGCAATGCTTGCAAGGCTTGAGTGATGTGTATTACCGAGAGGGCCCAGAGATACCTCTCCGACAATCGGAGTGACAAATCCTAATCTCGAAATACGCCAACCCAACAAATACCTTTGGAGACACCTGTAGAGCACCTTTATAATCACCCAGTTACGTTGTGACGTTTGGTAGCACACAAAGTGTTCCTCCGGTAAACGGGAGTTGCATAATCTCATAGTCATAGGAACATGTATAAGTCATGAAGAAAACAATAGCAACAAACTAAACGATCAAGTGCTAAGCTAACGGAATGGGTCAAGTCAATCACACCATTCTCCTAATGATGTGATCCCGTTAATCAAATGACAACTCATGTCTATGGTTAGGAAACTTAACCATCTTTGATCAACGAGCTAGTCAAGTAGAGGCATACTAGTGACACTCTGTTTGTCTATGTATTCACACATGTATTATGTTTCCGGTTAATACAATTCTAGCATGAATAATAAACATTTATCATGATATCAGGAAATAAATAATAACTTTATTATTGCCTCTAGGGCATATTTCCTTCAGTCTCCCACTTGCACTAGAGTCAATAATCTAGTTCACATCGCCATGTGATTTAACATCAATAGTTCACATCACCATGTGATTAACACCCATAGTTCACATCGTCATGTGATCAACACCCAAAGGGTTTACTAGAGTAAATAATGTAGTTCACATCGATATGTGATTAACACCCAAAGAGTACTAAGGTGTGATCATGTTTTGATTGTGAGAGAAGTTTAGTCAACGGGTCTGCCACATTCAGATCCGTAAGTATTTTGCAAATTTCTATGTCAATAATGCTCTGCACGGAGCTACTCTAGCTTATTGCTCCCACTTTCAATATGTATCCAGATTGAGACTTTGAGTCATCTGGATCAGTGTCAAAACTTGCATCGACGTAACCCTTTACGATGAACCTTTTGTCACCTCCATAATCGAGAAACATATCCTTATTCCACTAAGGATAATTTTGACCAATGTCCAGTGATCTACTCCTAGATCACTATTGTACTCCCTTGCCAAACTGAAGGCAGGGTATACAATAGGTCTGGTACACAGATGGCATATTTTATAGAACCTATGGCCAAGGCATAGGGAATGACTTTCATTCTCTTTCTATCTTCTGCTGTGGTCGGGCTTTGAGTCTTACTCAGTTTCACACCTTGTAACACAGGAAAGAACTCTTTCTTTGACTTTTCCATTTTGAACTACTTCAAAATCTCGTCAAGGTATGTACTCATTGAAAAACTTATCAAGCGTCTTGATCTATCTCTATAGATCTTGATGCTCAATATGTAAGAAGCTTCACTGAGGTCTTTCTTTGAAAAAATCCTTTAAAACACTCCTTTATGCTTTGCAGAATAATTCTACATTATCTCCGATCAACAATATGTCATTCACATATACTTATCAGAAATGTTGTAGTGCTCCCACTCACTTTCTTGTAAATACAGGCTTCACCGCAAGTCTGTATAAAACTATATGCTTTGATCAACTTATCAAAGCGTATATTCCAACTCCGAGACGCTTGCACCAGTTCATAGATGGATCGCTGGAGCTTGCATATTTTGTTAGCACCTTTAGGATTGACAAAACTTTCTTGTTGCATCATATACAACTCTTCTTTAATAAATCCATTAAGGAATGTAATTTTGTTTATCCATTTGCCAGATTTCATAAAATGTGGCAATTGCTAACATGATTCGGACGGACTTAAGCATAGATATGAGTGAGAAACTCTCATCGTAGTCAACACCTTGAACTTGTCGAAAACCTTTTTGCGACAATTCTAGATTTGTAGATAGTAACACTACTATAAGCGTCTGTCTTCCTCTTGAAGATCCATTTAATCTCGATGGCTCGCCAATCATTGGGCAAGTCAATCAAAGTCCATACTTTGTTCTCATACATGGATCTTATCTCAGATTTCATGGCCTCAAGCCATTTCGTGGAATCTGGGATCATCATTGCTTCCTCATAGTTCGTAGGTTCGTCATGGTCAAGTAACATGACCTCCAGAACAGGATTACCGTACCACTCTGGTGTGGATCTCACTCTGGTTTACCTACGAGGTTCGATAGTAACTTGATCTGAAGTTACATGATCATCATCATTAGCTTCCTCACTAATTGGTGTAGTAGTCACAGGAACAGATTTCTGTGATGAACTACTTTCCAATAAGGGAGCAGGTACAGTTACCTCATCAAGTTCTACTTTCATCCCACTCACTTCTTTCGAGAGAAACTCCTTCTCTAGAAAGGATCCATTCTCAGCAATGAATATCTTGCCTTCGGATCTGTGATAGAAGGTGTACCCAACATTTTTCTTTTGGGTATCCTATGAAGACACACTTCTCTGATTTGGGTTTGAGCTTATCAGGTTGAAACTCTTTCACATAAGCATTGCAACCTCAAATTTTAAGAAACGACAGCTTAGGTTTCTTGCCAAACCATAGTTCATACGGTGTCATCTCAACAGATTTAGATGGTGCCATATTTAACGTGAATGCAGCTGTCTCTAATGCATAACCCCAAATCAATAGTGGTAAATCGGTAAGAGACATCATAGATTGCACTATATCAAATAAAGTACGGTTATGACGTTCAGATACACCATTACGCTGTGGTGTTCCAGGTGGCATGAGTAGTGAAACTATTTCACATTGTTTTAACTGAAGGCCAAACTCGTAACTCAAATATTTTACTTCTGCGATCATATCGTAGAAATTTTTCATTTTTGTTACGATGATTCTCCACTTTACTCTTAAATTCTTTGAACTTTTCAAATGTTTCAGACTTGTGTTTCATCAAGTAGATATACTCATATCTGCTCAAATCATCTGTGAAGATCAGAAAATAATGATACCTACCATGAGCCTCAATATTCATCGGACCACATACATCAGTATGTATGATTTCCAACAAATCTGTTGCTCGCTCCATTGTTCCGGAGAACGAAGTCTTAGTCATCTTTGCCATGAGGCATGGTTCGCAAGCATCAACTGATTCATAATCAAGTGATTCCAAAAGCCCATCAGCATGGATTTTCTTCATGCGCTTTACACCAATATGACCTAAACGGTAGTGCCATAAATAGTTTGCACTATCATTATTAACTTTGCATCTTTTGGCTTCAATATTATGAAAATGTGTATCACCACGATCGAGATCCAACAAACTATTTTCATTAGGTGTATGACCATAGAAGGTTTTATTCATGTAAACAGAACAACAATTATTCTCTAACTTACATGAATAACCGTATTGCAATAAACATGACCCAATCATATTCATGCTCAACGCAAACACTAAATAACATTTATTTTAGGTTTAACACTAATCCCGAAAGTATAGGGAGTGTGCGATGATGATCGTATCAATCTTGGAACCATTTCCAATACACATCTTCACTTCACCCTTAACTAGTCTCTGTTCATTCCTCAACTCCCGTTTCGAGTTACTATTCTTAGCAACTGAACTAGTATCAAATATTGAGGGGTTTCTATAAACACTAGTAAAGTACACATCAATAACATGTATATCCAATATACCTTTGTTCACCTCGCCATCCTTCTTATCCGCCAAATACTTGGGGCAGTTCCGCTTCTAGTGACCAGTCCCTTTGTAGTAGAAGCACTCAGTCTCAGGCTTAGGTCCAGACTTGGGCTTCTTTACTTGAGCAGCAACTTGCTTGCCGTTCTTCTTGAAGTTCCCTTTCTTCCCTTTGCCCTTTTTGAAACTAGTGGTCTTTGTCAACCATCAACACTTGATGCTTTTCTTGATTTCTACCTTCGTCGATTTCAGCATCACGAAGAGCTTGGGAATCGTCTCCGTTATCCCTTGCATATTATAGTTCATCATGAAGTTCTAGCAACTTGGTGATAGTGACTAGAGAACTCTATCAATCACTATCTTATCTGGAAGATTAACTCCCACTTGATTCAAGTGATTGTAGTACTCAGACATTCTGAGAACATGCTCACTAGCTGAGCAATTCTCCTCCATCTTGTAGGCAAAGTACTGTTAGACGTCTCATACCTCTCGACATGGGCATGAGTATGAAATAACAATTTCAACTCTTAGAACATCTTATATGCTCTGTGGCGTTCAAAACATTTTGAAGTCCCGGTTCTAAGCCGTAAAGCATGGTGCACTAAACTATCAAGTAGTCATCATACCGAGCTTTTGTCAAACGTTCATAACGTCTGCATCTGCTCCTGCAATAGGTCTGTCACCTAGCGGTGAATCAAGGACATAATACTTCTACGCACCAATAAGGTTAATCCTCAGATCACGGATCCAATCCGCGTCATTGCTACTAACATTTTTCAACACAGTTTTCTCTAGGAATATATAAAAATTAAACGGGGAGCAATCATCGCGAGCTATTGATCTACAACATAGATATGCTAATACTACCAGGACTAAATTCATGATAAATTAAATTTCAATTAATCATATTACTTAAGAACTCCCACTTAGATAGACATCCCTCTAATCCTCTAAGTGATCACGTGATCCATATCGACTAAACCATGTCCGATCATCACGTGAGATGGAGTAGTTTCAATGGTGAACATCACTATGTTGATCATATCTACTATATGATTCACGCTCGACCTTTCGGTCTCCGTGTTCCGAGGACATATCTGTTATATGCTAGGCTCGTCAAGTTTAACCTGAGTACTCCGCATGTGTAACTGTTTTGCACCCGTTGTATTTGAACGTAGAGCCTATCACACCCGATCATCACGTGGTGTCTCAGCACGAAGAACTTTCGCAACGGTGCATACTCAGGGAGAACACTTATACTTTGATAATTTAGTGAGGGATCATCTTATAATGCTACCGTCAATCAAAGCAAGATAAGATGCATAAAAGATAAACATCACATGCAATCAATATAAGTGATATGATATGGCCATCATCATCTTGTACTTGTGATCTCCATCTCCGAAGTACCGTCATGATCACCATCATCACCGGCGCGACACCTTGATCTCCATCGTAGCATCGTTGTCGTCTCGCCAATCTTATGCTTCCATGACTATCGCTACCACTTAGTGATAAAGTAAAGCATTACAGCGCGATCGTATTGCATACAATAAAGCGACAACCATATGGCTCCTGCCAGTTGCCAATAACTCGGCTACAAAACATGATCATCTCATACAATAAAATTTAGCATCATGTCTTGACCATATCACATCACAACATGCCCTGCAAAAACAAGTTAGACGTCCTCTACTTTGTTGTTGCAAGTTTTACGTGGCTGCTACGGGCTTAGCAAGAACCGTTCTTACCTACGCATCAAAACCACAACGATAGTTTGTCAAGTTGGTGCTGTTTTAACCTTCGCAAGGACCGGGCGTAGCCACACTTGGTTCAACTAAAGTTGGAGAAATTGACACCCGCCAGCCACCTATGTGCAAAGCACGTCGGTAGAACCAGTCTCGCGTAAGCGTACACGTAATGTCGGTCCGGGCCGCTTCATCCAACAATACCGCTGAACCAAAGTATGACATGCTGGTAAGCAGTATGACTTATATCGCCCACAACTCACTTGTGTTCTACTCGTGCACAACATCAACGCATAAAACCTAGGCTCGAATGCCACTGTTGGGGAACGTAGTAATTTCAAAAAAATTCCTACGCACACGCAAGATCATGGTGATGCATAGCAACGAGAGGAGAGTGTTTGTCTACGCACCCTCGTAGACCGGCAACGGAAGCGTTGACACAAGTAGAGGAAGTAGTCGTACGTCTTCCCGATCTGACCGATCCAAGTGCCAAATGTACGGAACCTCCGAGTTCTGCACACGTTCAACTCAGTGACCTCCCTCGAGCCCCGATCCAACAAAGTGCTGAGGGAGAGTTTCGTCAGCACGACGGCGTGATGACGGTGATGATGTTCTACCGACGCAGGGCTTCGCCTAAGCACCGCTACGATATGACCGAGGTGGAATATGGTGGAAGGGGGCACCGCACACGGCTAAGGAACGATCACGAAGATCAACTTGTGTGTCATGGGGTGCCCCCTTGCCCCTGTATATAAGGAGGGAGAGGGGGAGGTGCGGCCAGCCCAAGGGGTGCGCTTGGAGGAGTCCTACTCCCACCGGGAGTAGGACTCCCCCCTCTTGCCTTGTTGGAAAAGGAAGGGGGAAGGGAGAAAGAGGAAAGGGGGGCGCCGCCCCCCCCCCCTTCCTTGTCCTATTCGGACTAAGGGGGGAGGGGGCGCGCGGCCTGCCCTGGCCGGCCCTCCTCTTCTCCCTTAGGGCCCATGTAGGCCCAATAACCCCCCGGGGGGTTCCGGTAAACCCCCCGGTACTCCGGTAAAATCCCGATTTCACCTGGAACGTTTCCGATATCCAAATATAGGCTTCCAATATATCAATCTTTATGTCTCGACCATTTCGAGACTCCTCATCATGTCCGTGATCACATCCGAGACACCGAACAACCTTCGGTTCATCAAAACACAAAAACCCTAATTACGATCATCACCGAACTTTAATCGTGCGGACCCTATGAGTTCGAGAACTATGTAGACATGACCGAGACACGTCTCTGGTCAATAACCAATAGCGGGACATGGATGCATATATTGGCTCCTACATATTCTACGAAGATCTTTATCGGTGAGACCGCATAACAACATACGTTGTTCCCTTTGTCATCGGTATGTTACTTGCCCGATATTCGATCGGCGGTATCTCAATACCTAGTTCAATATCGTTACCGGCAAGTCTCTTTACTTGTTCCGTAATACATCATCCCGCAACTAACTCATTAGTTGCAATGCTTGCAAGGCTTGAGTGATGTGCATTACCGAGTGGGCCCAGAGATACCTCTCCGACAATCGGAGTGACAAATCCTAATCTCGAAATACGCCAACCCAACAAATACCTTCAGAGACACCTGTCGAGCACCTTTATAATCACCCAGTTACGTTGTGACATTTGGTAGCACACAAAGTGTTCCTCCGGTAAACGGGAGTTGCATAATCTCATAGTCATAGGAACATGTATAAGTCATGAAGAAAACAATAGCAACAAACTAAACGATCAAGTGCTAAGCTAACAGAATGGGTCAAGTCAATCACATCATTCTCCTAATGATGTGATCCCGTTAATCAAATGACAACTCATGTCTATGGTTAGGAAACTTAACCATCTTTGATCAACGAGCTAGTCAAGTAGAGGCATACTAGTGACACTCTGTTTGTCTATGTATTCGCACATGTATTATGTTTCCGGTTAATACAATTCTAGCATGAATAATAAACATTTATCATGATATAAGGAAATAAATAATAACTTTATTATTGCCTCTAGGGCATATTTCCTTCAATTTTTTCTAAGATGTTCCGTGGAGTTTCAGGTCATTCCGAGAATATTTGTTTTCTGCACATAAAACAACACCATGGAAATTCTGCTGAAAACAGCGTCAGTCCGGGTTAGTTCCATTCAAATCATACAAGTTAGAGTCCAAAACAAGGGCAAAAGTGTTTGGAAAAGTAGATACGACGGAGACGTATCAC